>NC_056731.1:865370070-865495070 GCF_019279795.1 Protopterus annectens | reverse complement strand
AGTCAGGACAGACAACACCACAGTCATGTGGTACATCAACAAGCAGGGAAGGACTCACTCTTATCCTCTGTGCAGACAATGCATGACTCTATGGTCCATAGCATCCTCCATGGGCCTACATCTGATAGTTCAGTTTCTTCCAGGCAGACTCAACACCTTGGCAGATCGGTTGAGAGCAGGCAGGTCCTGGATCCTCACGAGTGGCAACTGAACAAGGCCATCTTCTATTGCACTATTCAACATTGGGGTTCTCCCCAGGTGGATCTCTTATCATCTCCGAACAACCATTTCTTCCAATCTTTTGCAACAGGGAAAATTACGACAAAGCCTGGAGACTGGATGCTCTGTCCTTCCCCTGGACACAGCTTTTAATTTATGCCTTTCCTCCTCTGCCTCTTCCTCCCAGAGTGCTGTTGAAGATAAGGGACGAAAAACCAAGGGCCATTATCATAGCTCCAGACTGGCCCAGACAGCATTGGTATCCACTGCTTCGCAGTCTCGCCCAGTCTCAACTTTGGCATCTTCTCCTGATACCAGATCTCTTGGTTCAGGAAGAGGGAAAATTTCTACATCCTCATCTTTAGACTCTGCATTTGGTGGCCTGGCTCATAGTATAAATCTATCTTAACAGGTGGTTGAGGTTCTTTGTGAGGCCAGGAGGCCTAGCACTAGAAAATCTTACGCAGATAAATGGAAAAGATTCTGTATTTGGATGCAAGCTAGAGGGGACGACTCTTCTCAACCATCTCTTCCTCTTATTCTTGATTACCTGGTAGGCTTGCTTAATGGTGGGCTTTCCTTTTCTTCAATCAAGATTCATGCCTCAGCGATTTCTGCTTATTGTTCCTTTGAACATCTTCTCACATCCTTTGATGAAGTAGTTCCTCAGGGGGGTTAGCAATTTAAAACCTCCCAGAAGGGCACCTACTCCTGCTTGGGATCTTAATTTTGTGCTTGAGAAACTTACTTTGCCTCCTTTTGAACCAGCTGCCTCAGCAGATTTAAGGTTTATTTCCTGGAAAACTGTTTTTCTTTTGGCCATTACTTCAGCTAGAAGAGTTTCTGAGATGCAGGTCTTAATGGCAGTAGAGCCTTTTATCTTCTTCCATGCTGACAGGGTTTCCCTTCAAACCAATCCTTCCTTTATGCCTAAGGTGGTTTCTAGCTTGACTCTTAATCAATCTACCCACCTGCCTACCTTCTTTCCTAAACCTTAGAATAGAGGAGAAAGACTTCTGCACTCCCTTGATGTACATAGACATCTTCGAATTTATCTGGACAGGACTAAAACCTTTCGGAAGTCTGACCAGTTGTTGGTCAGTTTTGCATCTGGAGCTCAGAGCAAAGCTATTTCTAAACATACAATTTCTAAATGGATTGCCCATTGTATTCACTTTTGTTACTTGCAGCATGGCAAGGTTCCTCCACAGAGTATCAGGACCCATTCTACTAGAGCAACTTCCACCTCAGCAGCTTTTTTGAGAGGTGTACCTACTAAGGATATCCTGGAAGCAGCTACTTGGACTTCTGTTCACACTTTCACAAAGCATTACAATTTACCTTTGTTTTCTAAATCCAGGGCTGGTTTTGCCACTGCAGTGTTGCAGGGCATCCTTACCAACCCTTAAATAGTGGGTATTCCTCCTCCCTTTTTTCTTTGGGCTTTGGGAATCAACCCATTTGTAAGGACTGCAGAAGTGAAACACGATGAACATAGCACAGTTGTGTAAACTTACCATAAATGTAGATGTTTGAGTGTATTCACTGTTGCAGTCGTGGTTTCCCCCCCTCCATCCCCCTTTTTTCCTAAGGCACAGACTATCTGTTTATTTTGTGGATGGTATATTTCCAGGGATTTTCTTTTCCTGGTCTAGCTTTCTTGGGGGCTCCTGACAGTTATGGCAAGAAAAACTGAGGAAATGGCGTTGGCTGCCTTCCTTTATACCTGACGTCCTGACGTAAGGTTTAACGGAGGAAGGCAGCCAACATCATATACCTTCCCAGGCTTTGGTATTCTGGCCGACTGTGGGCTACTGGGAGCCGGATAACCCATTTTGTAAGGACTGCAACAGTGAATACACTCAAACATCTACATTTATGGTAAGTTTACACAACTGTACTTTCTGTTACCTGGATGTTGAGATATTTATAGAAATATGAAAATTATTACAATACATATTAACAGTATACACATAATATTCAATATCTCTTTAGCTGCATTAGACAAAGGTCAAATATCAATACAATTATGAGTTTGGAATTATTAATGCAAATGCGAACAAGCAATATCTGATGCCTAGAGGTGTCAGTAGGAGGTAACTGCAGAAAAGCCTGGAGGTACATTCGGCTGTAATGAGTTAAGGGATACCACAACACTTTTGCCTGCTGTTTGAAAGAGAATGAGTACTTTTTATATGAAAATACAAAACATCGTAAAATATGGTGTATCATAGGAAAGAGCATGTAACAGCAATCTGCCTGTTTGTGCTCTTTTCCTTTACCCAGTGTCCTTCTGCTACTGCCAGGGCACAATGCATTAAATACATTTCTTACCTTTGAACAGTGCCCCATGTTCACAGATTCCATTAGTCTTTTTCAGTCTTATTTACTCCCCCACCCCTCCCTTATGTCCTGTCAGTTCCATGACTTTAGTGTTTCAGTTGTTCTGACATGAAGTCATGACTCAATGCCTCCATGTGATGGAGGTTACTGAGTACATCCACTCATTTTTTCTAGCATTGCCTCTCATTTCTTCTTCTGTTTGTTCCTATATGACCAGGCTGTTCAGTTCTTGATGATGTTCTACCTCAGCCTGCCCGTATTATTCTTCCATTTTTATTTTTTCCCTCCAGCTTTGACCAGTCCAGCCTATTCAGACCCTCCGTTGTCCAGAACTAGGCATCTGAATCTCCTGAATCTTCAGTTGCAATGTCACCTCTTTGTTGGTATGCTGTTCTACTTCTTTTCTTGTCTCACTGTCACTGCTTCTGCTGTGGTCACTATCAGACTGTCCTCTTCTGTCAGATTTCTGATTTGACCATATTCTTGGTCATTTTACTGTATCTTTTTATGTGCACTCCCCTCATATTTCCTCTGTTTTATTTATTTACAATTTAATAACCAGGTAGGTGAGCTGGTCAACTGACCCTTTTTAGTCATGACCCAGGTACAGTAATATAAATTCAATAGGTAAAGCAAGTACAATGAATAAAGTTTAAAAGCTAGTAAAGAGTATATAAAAATGTAACGCATGAAGTGATTGCATTATAAATGAGATATGGAAATAACTAAAATTAAAAAGCAGAGTGTTCACATTGCACAAAAATATTAAGATTCAACCATTTAAATTGTCAAAATTTCTGCGTACAAAATATACATTATTAAAGCTTGTACAATGAAGGAGTGACAAGCAGCTAACCAGTGTTTCTAAAGTAAGTCAAGATGTTTATTTTAATGTTTCTGCTGTTTGTAGTTTTTTTTTTCTGTAGGTAGTTGATTTCATAATGTGGGTCTGATTCTTGACAGGGTCTTTCCGCATATGGAAAGTTTAAACTTATTTCTGATAAGAGTGCGAGAGCTATCTTGACTGCTTCAAATGGAATAGTTTAGTTGCTTAATTTGGAGTGGGCTTTTTTTATATAAGATATGGTGGTGGCAGTTCATTTCTGCTAGGAGGGCAAATCTAAAGATTAAATTTTCAATCATTTGTATCTTATATGTGTTATGCCCTGAGTGAAGGGCTATAATTGGCAGGGCATATTCAGTCTTGGGCATCGGGCATTTTTGGTTAAGACCATATGTGAGACTGGTGAGTGACATGGTTTTAGAACTGCCTTTAGTTCTCGAACTGCCATGTTCTTTCTTCCATTTCTGTTGTCTGTTATACCCAGGATCTGGCCACCCCACTTATCTTGTCAGGATCTCTGCGTGTGCATTTATTTATCTCTTTAGGTCATTTTCCTCTTAAGTGCATCTGTAGCAGATGCTCTCACTGAAGCTTGTAATTCTACTTCCTCTTTGGCCCTTCTCATTTGCCTGCCAGTCCATTTCTGGTGGGATATATGAATTTATTTCTTAGTGTCTGTTGCTCCAGCTTCCACTTTGCAAAACCTCTGTAGTAAAAGCTTGTGCTTCTCCCTCTGTAATGAACTATTTCCCATCCATATTACAGGAAAGACGGCAGGACATTTAATCCATGCAGGAATTCTCCCAGAATTCTGTGGCCCTGTCACATACATCACAAACTCTTAATGCAAGAAATTTGGACAAAACCTAAAGTAATGGGGGAGGCCCAAAATAGAGACAGATTTTAAATATTGCTCTTATAAATTTAGAATGTTGCGCGAATACCAGGATTTGTGTTATGCATTTTCTGAATGAAATTAACTCTGAAATTGAAATCTTTGTCATTATTTAGTGACTCCAGTCCTCAGTGATTTGCCAGAAGTCCACAAATTGTGTGAGGAACAGACTGAAATATGAGGGAAAAATATGGACATTCAGTGAAAATCTGTTCAGTTGAGAGGTGTGGCCCATCATGTCAGCCATCTCTTTCCTTAGTTAATGCAGTGAATCACAATAATCCTCCACCAGTTTTACAAATGCACCATGAAAGGTTATCATTTTAAGTGTTTCGGTTTATCAAATTATTTCTGCTTTAAGTTTATAGCTGTGCAGAGGTCCATGCTGATATGTGTCTCAGCTGTTCTCCTCTTACACGTCCCATTCTACCAAGTCAGTGGATTCTTTCTGTTGTCTGTTCTTGTAATCTGGGCAAGTGAAATCTTATTTCTAGCAATTCCAGCAGCATTATTTCCAGTTTTGTATCCAGGCATGCTCTGACAGTCTTATTATCATCATGTTGTTTTCTTCAGGATCTGTTTTCTAGGTCTTGTTTTTCTGTTTGCCATTGTAGTTTTTTTGTTTTTTTCATCAGCTTTCTGTTGTGTTCCTGGCACTGCTAATCAGAGAGCTCTGCTCTGTCTTCTTCCAAATCCTGGATTATTTATTTCAGTTTATTCACTTCTCTTTGTTGATTACCTATTGCTTCTCTTATTAGGCATACATCATCAGCGAGTGCCATCAGCTTTTGGAATAGTTTACAAAAGTTATTCTTCCTATTGAAATGCTTTAAACTCTGTCAGCTGTTGCTCCCTTTTCTGTTTGGCCTCCATCTTGTGATCTTTCCTGTTTTTATTTCATCTGGAATTAGTTAATTAATTATTTTTTTTTGCTGTCCCTTCATCTATAGCTCTGAATTTAAGCAGCCATCTTGCTTGGGTTCTCTTAATCCCTGTCCCAGGCATACTCATTTTTAGTACGTTTTATAGAGCACTCTAAGAGCAGTAAGGTGTAGAGCAGTAAAGCATTGCATTTATAATGAAGCAACTAGTCTGTCTGCTCTAGAGCTGCAAATGAACCTGAAAGCAATAACAATGTGAGAGGGCAGTAGAGCAGAGCACTACAACCATAAATAAGACTGTGTCAGTTCAGCCTTAATGAGAAAGGATGAACACTTCGCAGCTAAGAGTAATCTACCTTTCTAGATCATTCTGAAGGCTGAATGGAAGTCAAAAGCCCTTAGGAGAAAATAATGACTGTTTTGCAGTTTCACAGGTTTACATGTCAAGCTTAAGCTTGTGAATTACTAGCTTTCTAGAATATTGTTTGTCTTTGTCCCATGGTGATACTTAATATTCCTCATTTGTGTATTAACCTTCCTTATGGATGCTGCTAGTCAGAAATAAATCTTACATTTAGAGGTGCTTTTGTATTGGTAGTCTTAGATTAATGTGCCTCTTCTACTCTTAATAATTGTATTTATATTTAAATGCAGACATTCCGATTTAGAGTTTGATCTGTCTACTGTATGCTCCAAGTACAAACTTTCATAAAGGATTAGAACAAAATTTTATATGCTAAGTAAGGGTTAGTGCTGAAAAGCCAGTAACATGCAAGGAATAATGATAACTACGGGATGTCAGATTTTCCAATTTCACCATTTTTCTAATTAGGAATTTTTATATCTTTCCAGTTTTGCTAGGTGGCTGGTATTAGCATGGTAGAAAGGATCAGGTCTATAAAATTGATAGCACACTTGCTGTTGAAAAAATTAATTGAATGTACCCAGTCAATGGACAGTGCGCTAATCAAGTTTACAATCTACTGAACATACATGGACATGTACTCAAGCGCACACGCAAACACAGACACTCACCCATATACCTATTGTAGTCAATAGTCAAGCAAACCATACATGCAAATATGCACTAATTATACATTTAATCTGGGAAAAGCCCCCCTCCAAAACATATGTAACCAACTCTGAAACCATACTTACCCTGGGATAAGTGCTGCCCAGGCCACAGATACTACTCACAAATACCCATAACACTTATCTCTCATACTTTCTTTCACACCATTCTCAGAGCCAGCTACAAGCACATCTAACAGCTACTTTCATTTTTCAGAACATCCAATCCAACACATATTTGGCCACTCAGGCCAACCACCCAACATGCATGCACGTGCGTGTACACACACACACACACACACACACACACACACACACACACACACACACACACACACACACAAATCTCACTGGAATGCTCCTATATAGTAAGACACTTCCTAGTCCTACCACTGCAATGCCCCATATATGCGCACTTCCCATGACTATCTATATTTGACTAGTATGTGTATATGGGCACTAGGCTTACTACTGCAATGTCCCATACAGTGGATATAAAAAGTGTACACACCCCTGTGAAAATGCCAGGTTTTTGTGATATAAAAAAATGAGACCACAATAAATCATTTCAAAACTTTTCCCACCTTTAATGTGACCTATAACCGGTACAATTCAATTGAAAAACAAACAAATCTGTTAGTGGGGAAAAAATATAAAAAATAAAAAATGTACAATACGCTGGCTGCATAAGTGTACACACCCTTAAACTAATACTTTGTTGTGTGTGCACACCCTTAAACTAATACTTTGTTGAAGCACCTTTTGATTTAATTAAAGCATTCAGTCTTCTTGGGTAGGTGTCTGTCAGCATGGCACATCTTGGCTTGGCATTATTTGCCCACTCTTCCCTGCAAAAGCACTCCAAATGTATCAGATTGTGAGGGCATCTCTTGTGCACAGCCCTCTTCGGGTCACCCCACAGATTTTCTATTGGATTTAGGTCTGGGCTCTGGCTGGACCATTCCAAAACTTTAATTTTCTTCTGGGGAAGCCATTCTTTTGTTGATCTGGATGTATGCTTGGAGTCATTGTTAAGTTGAAAGGTGAAATTCCTCTTCATTTTCAGCTTTCTAGCAGATGCCTGAAGGTTTTGGGCCAAAAGTGACTGGCATTTGGAATTGTTCATAATTCCCTCCACCTTGACTAAAGCTCCAGTTCCAGCTGAAGAAAAACAACCCCAAAGCATGATACTGCCACCACCATGCTTCACTGTGGGGATGGTGTTCTTTTGGTGATGCGAAGTGTTGTTTTTGAGCCAAATGTACCTTTTGGAATTGTGGCCAAAAAGTTCAACCTCGGTCTCATCAGACCATAACACATTTTCACACATGCTTTTTGGAGACTTGATGTATTATTTTGCAAATTTTAGCCAGGCCTGGATGTTTTTCTGTGTAAGAAAAGGCTGCTGTCTTGCAACCCTACCCCATAGCCCAGACATGTGGAGAATATGGGAGATTGTTGTCACATGTAGTACACAGCCAGTAGGTGCCAGCATTTCCTGCAGCTCCTTCAGTGTTGCTGTAGGTCTCTTGGCAGCCTCCCTGACCAGTTTTCATTTTGCCTTTTCATCAGTTTTGGAGGGATGTCCAGTTCTTTGCAACGTCACTGTTGTCCCATATTTTCTCCACTTTTTGATGACTGTCTTCACTGTGTTCCATGGTATATCCAATGCTGTGGAATTTTATTTGTAACCTTCTCCTGATTGATACCTTTCAACAATGAGATCCCTTTGATGCTTTGTAAGCTCTGTGCAGACCATGGCTTTTGCTGAAGCAGGCAACTGAGTAAATATTAGGAAAATCCTACTAGGACAGCTGAACTTTATTTGGAGTTAATCAGAGTCTCTTTAATTGATGGCAGGTGCATACCCAAGAAGACTGAATGCTGTAATTAAATCAAAAGGGTTCCTCAAAAAGGTATTAGTTTAAGGGTGTGCACACACAACAAAGTATTAATTTAAGGGTGTGCACACTTATGCAACCAGTGCATTGTACGTTTTTTATTTTTTATATTTTTTCATCTAACAAGATTTGTTTGTTTTTCAGTTGAATTGCACAGGTCATAGGTCACATTAAAGGTGGGAAAAGTTTTGAAATGATTTATTGTGTTCTCATTTTTTATATAACAAACCTGGCATTTTAACAGGGGTGTGTGCCTTTTTTAAATCCACTGTATGTGCACAGCCTCAATGACTGTCTATATTTGATCAGTTCGTGTAAACAGATATTTGGCCTACCATTCTAATGCTCCATTTATGCATAGTCTAAATGACTGTCTATATTTGATCAGTATGTGTAGACAGATATTTGGCCTACCATTCTAATGCTCCATGTATGCATAGTCTCAGTGACTGTTTATATTTGACCTGCATGTGTAAATGGGCCTACTTCTGTTCTATGAAAACACATTTTTTTGAAGAACATAAGTACAAACCCATTTCAGTGAAAGTGAACTTAATTGAAAGTGCACTTTCGCGAACACCGGTTCACCGAACTGGAAATAAAAAAACAAAAACCACTGCTAACACGCTTTTGCAGGGGATACAGTGATGATAAGGAAATATCCCCATATCCCCACTGTAGTGCAACCTCGGAGTTAGTATATATAAGTAGTAGGGGTGTGGGGGGGGTGAGGCGTAGCCCTCACATGGGGGAGGTGCAGGGGGCTTCCATTGTATGCTGGAGATCATGGTCACTTATAGCTAAGGGGACAACGTCATCTGCAAACAACAAAGATGCACCCCTCCTCATACTGGACATCCTCCACACCTAGCTGGGTCTTGAAATTCTGTCTTTGAAAGTCAGAAACAGTAATGGAGATAAAACCAATTTTTGCAGAGTCCTTTCACCTTAAAGGTATTCAACTTTAACACTGAGACTGGGGATGCAGTTTTCACACCTTGAATACAGGAACTGCATGACAAACAGCAGTGGTCTTGGGACTACATATTGCTGAAATACTTCCCTCAATTCATATGGCTTCTCCAAATCCACAGAACACGTGTGAACAGTATTGACAGACATCCATGACCATTCAAATATCTGTGCAAGGACAAAGAGTTGATCCATTCATTGTTCCACAGCCATGATAGAATCTGCATTACTTATCCAGAATTAGAGGCTCACCTTTTTGGATGAAGTTTGCTTTTCAGCACTAATCTATTCTGGACTTTGCTCTCTTGAGATATCCCCAGCAGGTGGGTGATATTCACATCCCTCTATTTGGGTGCCAGTCAGTTGGAATTGCTGCTGGTATTCAAGAGGATCACCTTGGATTTGGGAGTTGCAGAAAGGGCAACTGTATATTGGCTGTTTCCTGTGGTCCAGTGTTTGATTCTCCCAGCCTTCATTGGCTAAATGTGTGACTCTGAACAATTCATTTAGCCAGACAGCACTCCCAGACTGAGCCTGAAAGAGAGGCCAGTGGGGATCAGTGCTAAATATATTTATTTTTACTTGTTTACCATGGGAAACCCTGGTATACAAATACAAATAAAAATAAAATATTTTGGGTGCATGTGTGTGTGTGTGTGTGTGTGTGTGTGTGTGTGTGTGTGTGTGTGTGTGTGTGTGTGTGTAAGTATGTGTGTGCATTGCTGCACATCAAAAGAGCAAATGCTCATATGATCGAATGCTTTTTAGTGCTGTATATATAGGTTCATAGGTAGGTAGTAGGCTATCTGCCCAAAGGCATTTATAAGCCTAGCCAGAATGTGTTGGCTTTCGCCGCCCCCTTAGATTAGTTCCCTGTGCCTCTGTCCAGCAGAGCCACTGAAGTGATCCCCGGGGTAAACTTTCTGTTTCCCATCCACTCGTCAAGGTTTCTCTTGAAGAGTGCTAGTGAGGAGCTGTGCCTAATGTAGATTGGAATCTTTTTCCAAAGCATGGGAAGTCTCTGGGACAGGAATATATCCCTCCAGCATGTCCTATTTATTGTTGTGGTGAGGTTTAGATCCCTAGAGCGTGTGGCTCGAGGGGATAAGGTTTTCTTTAGGTGTAGCATGTCCATCAATTCTGGGTTGGACATGGCCTTGTATGTCAGGCAGAGATCACCTCTGAGCAGGTGGTATGCAAACGAGTACAGCTGGAGTTTCTTCAGTTGAGCTGCATAGGGCATCTGTTTGAGGCCAGTGATCCTCTTGATGAGGTACTTCTGTGGTCTTTCCAGCTGTTGCAGGTGTCTTGTAAGGTACATCCGAAATGGGGTGTTGTACTCTCATGGGTCTGATCAGTGATGAGTAGAGGGGCACAATTACCTCTTTTGATCTGGATGCAAACCCTTTTGTGATTAGGTGGGCCACATAGAAGGATTTTCTAACCACTTTGGCAATGTGATTATCAAAGGAGAGATTACTATGTACTTGGGTCCCCAGATCCCTTATTACGTTTTCCGTATTTAGGGGACTACCACCTATGTGATAGTTTGTGGGTACTTTGTTATTTCCAAAGGGAATAACTATGCACTTTTTGGCATTTAGCTTGAGGCTATGATTTTGACACCAGGTATCCGTCTCAGTGAGATCCTTTTGGAAGATGTCTGTGTCAGCCAGTGAGTCAATTATAGCCCCTAGTTTGCAGTCGTCTGCGAACTTGGTCAGCTATAGTCCTCCTGTGCTTGTCTGCACCTCTGAGAAGTATATGCTGAACAGGAGTGGTCCTAGGACTGAGCCCTGGAGAATGCCACTTGTAACCGTTTTAGAGTCAGACCTAGCTCCCGCAACTCTCACCATGTGGGTTCTGTCCGTGAGGCAATTGGCAACCCATCTTGTGACATAGGGGTTTATGTTCAGGCTGCTGAGCTTGTCTATAATACCAGAATGGGGAATGGTGTCGAAGGCCTTTGTGAGGTCTAGGTAGGCTGTGTGTACCACCTTTCCCTCGTCTATAGCCTTGGTAACAGTCTCAAAGAAGTCCACCAGGTTTAGGAGGCATGATCTGCCCTTAACAAAGCTGAAGTGGATAGGGTCCAGTGTTTGGAGCTTCCCAATGTCTTTGTTAATGAGTTCCATGATGATGCGCTCCATAGCCTTGCAGACCAAGCTATTCAGGCTTATAGTTAGATAGTTCCCGGGGTCTGTTGTGGCTCCACCTTTGTGGAGTGGAATAACCGTTGCTGTGCACTACTCTATGGGTACATAGCCTGTGGAGAGGCTGAGTTTGAACAGTGTGTTTAGGTGAGGGGTTAGTTCATCTTTGAGCTCATGTAGGACGCAGCCTAGGACACCGTCCAGTCCCATTAATGCTGTATTTTTGGTGTTGGAGAGGGCTATTTTAACCTGAGTGTCTGTGATTTCAGGGGCTCTACATTCTTTTGGTATGGTTATGGGCCCTTTTGGGGGTGAAGTTTGCACTGAACCTGTTTGCCAGGATGTTGACAATATCGGATGGTTCAGTGTATTTTGTGCCATTCTGCACTAACTCTGAGCAGATCTGAGCATTGCCACTTAGATTCTTGACATAGCTAAAGAATGCCTTGTGGTTATCTTTGGAGTCTTTGGCAAGTTTAATTTCAAAGCTCGCCTTGGACAATTTTATGAGGGATCATAGTTTCTTGCTGATACTGATCAGGTATGTCTTACCTTCTTGGGATTTTACTCTTTTCTGTACTAGTTTCCTCCTTCTATTCTATAGCTTGTTTATGGCAGGGGTCCGCCAGACTGGTTTCCTTTTCTTAGAGGAGTGAGTCTTGGTTTTGCTTGGGATAGCACAATCCATGCATTCTTGTAGGTGCCCATAGAATGCATTAGTAAAGGATTTTGCAGCTTGGACAGCATTAACCTTTAGCATGGGGGCTTTGAAACTTTCCACCTCCGTCTTAAGTAACGTGAAGTTTGCTTTTGAAAAGTTTTTCACGGTGGTTTCCTTGTCCGGGGGTGGGGGCAGAATGTGGATATCCAAAGTGATTTGTTTATGGTCAGATCTAACCAGTGAGGGGTTGACCTCCGGTGTGGAACACCGGTCGCCCATGTTGGTGATGACCAGGTCCAATATGTTGTCACCTCTGGTGGGAGTGTTGACCAGTTGTTCCAGGGCATTTGAGTTTATAAATTCTAGGAAATGATGGGCAAGGGAGTTAGTACTTGAGTAGTTCTCCCAGTTAATGTTTTGGTAGTTGAAATCACCCAATATTAGGGTGTTTGGTAGGACCTTTATGTTACCCAGTGTTTCCAGAAATGCAGAATGGTGGTCCTGGGACATGGTGGGGGATCTGTAGCAAGCTACAATTTGAATTGCAGTTTTGCCCGTTGTTAGTTGCACATGGATAATCTCTGAAGCATCGTGCTGTGCCACTAACCTAGAGGTGTGGGTATCCTTGATGAATATGGATACGCCCCCACCTTTTGTATTTCGGTCCGGGTTCTGTGGCCGAAACGTATGGTATGAGTTGTAGCCTGGTAGTGCTGGGGTGCTCTCTCGAGCCTTAAACCAGGTTTCTGTTACTGCACATATATCGATTTTCTCCATACTGAGGAGTGCCTCGAGTGCGTGCATTTTGAGGTTTAGACTTCTGGCATTGAGTAGTAATATCCTCGGATTTTTTTTTACTTGTGCTATTTATGGTGGTGGGTTTGCCTTTTGAGCTTTGCCTAAAAAAGGTACTATGGGGGTGGCAAGAGCCTTGGTCAGTATTCAAAAGCCTAAGGGTGACAGGTGCAAGCCATCTCTAGCAAAGCAGCGTGGCTTGTCGAGCATGTCATCCCAGGCAGACAGACACTGGATCCCCTTTGAATGACACCAGAAACGTAGCCATTTTTTGAAATTGATAATTTTTTCTTTATACCGTGGTGTCATTCTTGGTGAGGGCAGGATGCTACTCAGGGTAAGGGTCATACCGGCCTGGGCTATGTGATCAGAGAGCTCTTCCATGTCTCTTTTCATGTAGTCCAGGGAGGTACGGCTGAGGTCATTCATACCAACATGGACAATGACAGTCGTATTTGTACTTGTTCTGGAGTGACCTGAGTGCTTGCGTTATATGGCGGATCCTGGCACCCAACAAGCAGCTAATGGTAACCTTCTCCTTATTCAGCCTAGTGAGTGGGACGTCAGTGTGCTTGACTACAGACTCATCTATTACTAGTATGTTGGGTATGTTATTTTGCCTTGAGAGCTGTGATTGCGTGGCACACTGGTTTTGTGAAGTATGTGTTTCATGGTTTGTGTTGGGGGATGGAGGTTGCTTGGATGTCTGCTTTGGAGGGCTCTGTTGCTTTTGCTGATTTTTATTTAGAGCCTCCGAGTATGTTTTCATGTTTTTACGTGTGTTTTTTGCCGGTGTTGGTTTATTAAGTCTATGTGAGACTGGTGGTGTGATGCCAGTATTTCTTGAGTGAATGTTCTCCTTAACAATGTTTTTATAACTTCCTTAACAGTGTTTTAGCTGACTACTTTTTGTGCAAGATCACATTGCAGCAGAATCAGGGAATTTGCCCTGGTCCACCTGTTGTGTGATCTCATAGTTGGTATATATAATTAACAGGTGATGTGGGGGTTACAGGAGGATTACAGTCTACAAAAAATTAGTTTCGTTATGTGTTGTTTATGACCATGTTAGATTTATTTAACATGATTATTTCTTTGTTCACTTCTCTTCGGGTTTGATATTTGTTGAGACACACATGTATACACACACACACACACACACACACACACACACACACACACGTATATCTATATCCTTCTATCTATGTATATATATATATATATATATATATATATATATATATATATATATATATATATATATATATAGGTTCATAGGTTGGTACTAGGCTGTCGGCCCTAGGGCCTGTTCAAGCCTAGCCATAACAATTCCCTGGCTATTTCTTCCCACAATATTTACTTCCCTGGACCCCTGTCTAGCAGAGCGACTGACGTGATCCCTGGAGTGAATTTCCTATCTCCTATCCAATCATCAAGGTTCCTTTTGAAGAGGGCCAAAGAGGCACTCTGCTTGACATGTATGGGCAGTCTATTCCAGAGTCTGGGGAGTCTCTGGGTCAGGAACCTATCCCTCCAGCATGTTTTGTTCATTACGATGACAAGGATTAGATCCCTGGAGCGTGTGTCTCTGAGGTTTCTTTAAGTGTAGCATGTCCAACAGCTCTGGGTTTGACATGGCCTTGTATGTTAAGCAGAGATTGCCTCTGAGTAGACGATATGCGACAGAGTATAGGTGGAGTTTTTATAGATGGTCAGCAAATGGCATCTGCTTTAGGCCTGAGATTATTTTAGTGAGATATTTCTACGGCCTTTCCAGTTGTTGCAGATGTCTTGAGAGGTACATACCAAACGGGGTGTTGTATTCTATAATGGGTCTAATGAGGGATGAGTACAGTGGGACAATGACCTCCTTTTTTCTGGATGAAAAGTCCTTAGTATGAGGTGTGCCACATAGAAGGATTTCCTGACTGTTGTGGCGATGTGGTTATCGAAGGTGAGACCACTGTCCACCTGTGTCCCTAAGTCTCTTATCACACTTTCGGTATTTAGTGTACTGCCACCTATGTGGTAATTCACGGGTACATGTTTTTTCCCAAAGGGGATCACTATACATTTCTTGGCATTGAGCTTGAGCCCATGGCTCTGGCACCAAACATCTGTTTCTGTAAGGCCCTTTTGTAGAATATCCACATCATTTGGGGATTCAGTAATGGATCCCAGTTTGCAGTCATCTGCGAATTTTGTTAGCCAGAGTCCCTTAGTGTTGGCCTGTACTGCAGACAAGTAGATGCCAAACAAGAGTGGTCCCAGGACTGAACCCTGAGGTACTCCACATGTCACTTGTCTGGAGCTGGATTTGGGGTCGGCTACTTTGACAGTGTGGGTTCTGTCAGTAAGCCAGTTGGCAACCCATCGAGTGACGTATTGATTAATGCCCAGCTTAGTAAGTTTATGTGTGATTCCAGAGTGGGGGATGGTGTTGAAGGCCTTGGCGGGGTCCAGATAGGCTGTGTGGACCACCTTACCCTTATCCACCGCTCTGGAGACTGATTCGAAGAAGTCAATCAGGTTCAGGAGACAAGATCGGCCCTTAATGAACCCAAACTGCATGGGGTCCAGTGTTTGAAGGTTGCCAATGTCTTTGTTTATAAGTTCCATTATAATACGTTCCATGGCCTTGCAGATCAGGCTCATCAGACAGATGGGGCGGTAGTTCTCAGGATCTAAGTTGGATCCCCCTTTGTGGAGTGGGATAACTGTAGCTGTGCGCCACTCGGTGGGCACAAAGCCTGAGGTTAGGCTATGATTAAACATGACACTTAGGTGAGGAACCAGTTAATTTTGTAGTTCATGTAGGACACAGCTTGGGATGTCATCTGGTCCCATGGAAGCTGTATTCTTAGCTTCGGATAGTGCGTTTTTTAACCTGTGTGGCTGTTATTACCGGAATTTGGCAATCTTTCGGTATTGAAATGGGCCCTTTAGGGGGTGAGAGGGGGGTGAGGTTTACACTGAATCAATCTGCCAGGATACTGGCAATATCCTTGGGATCAGTATATTTAATACCATTCTGTTGTTGCTCAGAGCAGATCTGAGTATTGTCATTTAGATTCTTGACATAGCTATAGAATGCCTTGTGATTGTTTTTGGAATCTTTGGCAATTTTATTTTCGTAACTAGCTTTGGAGGATTTTATGAGGGATCTCAGCTTCTTACTGAGGCTGGTAAGGGATGTTTTTGCATCCTGGAATTTTCCTCTTTTCTGCAACAGTTTCTTCCTTTTGTTGTAATGTTTGTTTATGGGAAGGGACCACCAGATTGGCTTCCATTTTTTGGAGGAGAGCATCTTGGTTCTATTGGGGATGGCATGATTTATGCACGAGTGGATGTGCTCATACAGTGCCTTAGTGTAGGATTCAGCAGTCGAACTTTCAGTTCCTGTCTGCATGGGTGTCATGAAGTTTGTCACTTCTGACTTGAGTAGCATGAAGTTGGCTTTGGAGAAGTTTTTTACAGAGGTTTCCTTACTGGGGGGTGGGGGTGGGATGTGGATGTCAAGGGTGATTAGCTTATGGTCAGACCTGACCAACAAGGGGGTGACCATAGGTGTGGAGCATCGATTTCCCATGTTGGCAATGACCAGGTTTAGGATATTGGAGCCCCTGGTGGGACTAAGGATTAGTTGATCCAGGGCGTTAGAATTTATGAATTCCAAGAACTGTTGGGCAATGGTGTTGGTACTCGAGTAGTTTTCCCAGTTAATGGCAGGGTAGTTGAAATCACCCAGTATTAGGGTGTTTGGTTGTATCTTAATATTTTCCAGTATGTTTAGAAAGGTGTAGTGAGAATCTTGGGGCATGGTGGGGGACCTGTAGCAAGCTACAATTTGGATTGCAGTCTTACCTAGTGTTAGTTGCACCTGGAGAATTTCAGACGCATTGTATTGGGCAACTAGTCTGGTGCTGTGAGTATCCTTGGTGAATATGGACACTCCTCCACCTTTAGTGTTTTGGTCCTGGTTTGGTGGCTGAAAAGTGTGGTAAGAGTTGTAGCCTGGTATTGCAGGGGTGCTCTCTGGAGCCTTGAACCAGATCTCATTTACTGCACAGATATCGTTGTTCTCCATTTTTAGAAGTGCCACTATAGAGTGCATTTTGAGGTTTAGACTTCTAGCATTGAGTAGCATTACCTTCAGATTTTGCATGATTGTACCTGTTACGGTGGTGTTTTTTTCCTTTGAACTGTGGCTAAAAAAGACACTATAGAGGTGGCAAGAGCCTTAGCCGGTAACCTGAATCCCAAGGGTGACAGGTGCAAACCATCTCTGGAAAAGCATCATGGTCTGTCGATCATGTCATCCCAGGCTGACAAATACTGGTTCTCCTTTGAATGACACCAGAAGCTTAGCCAATTGTTGAAGTCAATCATTTTGTCCTTATACTGTGGTATCATTCTGGGCGAAGGCAGGATGCTACTCAGGGCTAGGGTCATACCTGCCTGGGCTACATGATCCGAGAGCTCTTCCATGTCTCCTTTCATGTAGTCCAGGGAGGTACGTCTCAAGTCATTCCTTCCAACGTGGACAATGACAGAGTCATATTTGCACTTGTTGTGGAGTGACTTGAGTGCATGCATTATGTGGCGGATCCTGGCACCCGACAGACAGCTGACTGTAATTTTCTCCTTGTTCAGCCTGGTGAGTGGGACATCAGTGTACCTGACTATAGAGTCACCTATGACTAAAGTGTTGGGTAAGTTGTCTTGCCTTTGGGGCTGTTGTTGCGTGGCACACTGGTGTTGTGAGCTATGTGACACTTTGGTTGTGATTGGTGTTTGTTTGCATTTCAGCTTCAGAGGTCCTTTTTACTTGGTCAGGTTACTGTTAAGGGCCTCCACATATGTGGGTTTAGTGTTGCTACGTGTGGGTGTTGGTGGTGTGGGTTTAGAAGGGCCATGTGTTGCTTGAGGTGTAGTGCGGGTGTTAACCTTCTCCTCTTGACTGCCTAGCACAATCTTGGGTGGAGAGAACTTTGCTTCCAGTTTGGCTATGTAAGTGCATCTCTCACAGGTTGTAGTGTTGGGTGGTAGGAGGAGAGGGTTGTCTGTGTACATGAGGCAATTGCTGCATTGCCCCAGTATGCCAAGATTCACCAGGTGGACAGGAGAAATCACTGGAAGCTGACCCTTGGACATGCCTGGTTTGGTGCTTTTTTTTTGTAAAGTACAAGAGCTTTTTCCCTTACCTTAGCCAGGTACTTTGCAATTATAAGCTGTTTAGTGCCTATGATTAATTTCTCTTTATTAACAAGGAGAGTTGATTGCTTGTATCAGTTTAAGACTTCCTAGTTCTTTCCAGCAGGTTTTAAAGCAAGTGCTAGTCACAGGGATGCTTAAAGGTAAGATGAAAAAAAAAGTTTATCCTAAACACTAAAGTGTACACTAGAGGAGTTAGATGTGAAAGTAGTTGACTTAAGTTTTACCTGTCTAAAAAGTTAAGTTTTAGTGGAGAGTCACTATTTTTAAAACAGCAAGAATGATTGAAAGGGGGTTGTTACTTTTGTATTCTGGTACTATGGAATACAGTAGGATGGCCAATAAATTTAAATAGTTGAAGGGGAGTGATTTCACAAAATGATAATTTTGTGCTTACTCACACAAGCCAGTAAAAACAGAGAGGAAATGAGATATATTGTCAAATTAACATAAAGGGAAGGCAACTAGAAAGGCAGTAGTGTTTAAGAACACTACAGTAACCGGGTAGGAGGGTGGGGGAAAAAAATTCTGCCTGACTCATAAGAGACAGAGCTGTGGTCTCTTTTCAAGTTTTAATATGCAGTTAAAAGTAGAATACAAGGAAAACACAAGGTAAATAAAACAAATCACAGTATTCAAAATATAAAAAGGCAATAAAGTAATACAACAAATAAAAAGCAAACTAACCTTTCCCTCACAGCAAAGTGTAGCAGAGTCTGGGAGAGCCTTTCTAGTAAAAGCAAACCAGATAGTCTTTCTGTCTCCTTCTTTTATCAAACAAATGTAATGCAATACCTCATTGTCTAAA
Source organism: Protopterus annectens (assembly GCF_019279795.1). Taxonomy (NCBI): domain Eukaryota; kingdom Metazoa; phylum Chordata; order Ceratodontiformes; family Protopteridae; genus Protopterus; species Protopterus annectens. The sequence continues at coordinate 865,476,313 of NC_056731.1, read as the reverse complement.
ACAGAAAGCAATACAGCCCTAAGACAACGACTTCCTCTCCACTTGGTCTCTCTCTTCCACCAACAACCACCAGCCCTGAGACTAATGCACATTTAAAATGTCAACCATTATGAATCTAAGCTATTCAAGATACTTAGGGTTACCACCTGTCCCACTTTGTGAGGGACAGTCCCTCTTTGGGCAGTTTTGTCCTGACAAAAAAATTGTAAAAATGGCAAATGTCCTGAGATTTTAGGACAAAATGATTTCCTATATTTTATCTAATAGTTGCATAAAACAGTTATTCTGTATCTAAAATACCTAAATGTTATAAGAAACAGAATAAGCAACTAAAATGCTACAAGAATAAGCTTTTATTTAGGCAAAAAAGTTAAGTTCTAACCTTTGTACTGATCGTGGGTATGTGTCGGCCTACAAAATCTGATGTTTGTACCAAAAATGTCCCACTTTGGCCATTTGAAAAGGTGGCTACCCTAAAGATACTAAGCACTTAGAATGGTGTGCAAGCATGACTACACATGGAAAGTGCATGGGATTCCTGTGCGGTATGCATGACACACACATGCACTGCTTAGAGGGAACACGGAGTGTAATATCATATATATGTGTGTGTGTGTATGTATATATATATATATATATATATATATATATATATATATATATATATATATATATATATATATAAACACACACACACACACACACACACACACACACACACACACACACACACACACACATATATATATATATATATATATATATATATATATATATATATATATATATATATATAGTTATTTAGGGTATTTGGTCATCTTGGGGACCATAAGTGCAGTGCTCTGTAGAGCACCACCTACAAAATTTTGTAGTTTTGTTAAAATACTTCATTACTCAAGCTGGGAATGATGCAGATGCCTGGAGGAGAGTAAATGAAAATAACTGTTTTGTCTGATCTGAAACCAAGGGGTGAAATGATATTACACTCCATGTTCCCTCTAAGCAGTGCATGAGTGTGTCACGCATACCCCACAGGAATCCCTTGCATGTGTGTGTGGGGGGGTGTATGAGTTGTGTATGTGTGTAGTTTTTGTTTGTTTATGTTGTGATGTGGGTGTTGTGGTGTATGTATGGTGCAGTGTATGCGGTTTGTTCAGTGTTTTGAATTTCGCAGTTTTGGGCTCGGAGTTTTGTAGTTTCGGTGTTTTGTGGATTTGGTTTCATAGTTTCGAAATACTGAAATTCGATGTTTCAGTATTTCGAGATTATGAAGTGTATCCGTTTCTGGACATTGTTCACCAGTGGGGTACTCCTCAAGTAGATTTCTTTACCTCCCCTCTGAACAGACATCTTCATCTGTTTTGCACCAGAGTCCCAGGTCCTCTGGTATGGAAGGTGGATGCCTTCTCATTTTCTTGGAAGAGGATGTTTCTTTATTACAGAGATCTGTTCAAGATTCAACAGGATGCTCCCAAAATCTTGTTGGTGACTCTCTTTTGGCTGCAGCAGCAGTGGTTCCCTCTACTTTTGCATTTTGCCAAGGGCAATCATCACAAGTTACCTTACAGATGGATGATCTCACACAAGACAAGGGGTCTCCCATCCATCCCCACCTATCCATGCTTCAACTGACACTGTGGTTAATAGGGTTTTGATCCCTCATAGATACCTTTTTCTGAGGACATGCTGCAAGTCCTGCATGTGGCCAGGAAACCTACTACTAGGAAATCCTACTTGTCTAAATGGAAGACATTTTCTATTTGGTATCTTTCTCATGACCAGGACCCACTTTTGGTGGATGTTCCTTTGGTTCTCTCTTATTTGTGTGAGTTGCTCAGTGCTGGTGTGGCCTATTCTTCTATTAAGGCCCACTTATCAACTCTTTCTGCTTATCTGCCTTTAACTCCCCCATTAGCTTCTAGATTTGAGGCTAAGCAATTTCTTAAAGGCATCCTTAATATTAGACTGCCCAGGAAGCCTGTTCCTCCTCCCTGAGATCTTAATTTCATTCTAGAAATATTGACCCAGGCTCCTTTTGAGCTTACTGTTTCATCCTCCTTGCAACATTGTTCTTGGAAGACAGTTCTTTTGTTAGCTCTTACTTCTGCCAGACAGGTGTTTGAGTTGCAAGCCTTTATGGCTTGTCCACATTTTTTGTTATTTCATAAGGACAGGGTGTCCTTGAGTACTAATCCTTCTTTAATGCCCAAGGTGGTTAATGAGTTGTCACTTAATCAGTCTATTAATTTGCCTACTTTTTTCTATCGCTGCAATTTGACAGTGAGAGGGTGCTGCATACCTTAGATGTGCATAAACAGCTCAGATTTTATTTGGATAAAACTAAAGCTATCAGAAAATCTGACCAGTTATGTGTTTCCTTTCATCCTAGGTCTTTGAGTTTGGCTGTTTCCAAGCAAACTATTTCCACTTGGATTTCAAAGGCTATTTCCTTTTGCTACTCTTTTCATGGTGAGAGCCTTCCTTCTTCTGTAAAGGCTCATTCCACTAGAGATGTGGCTTCTTCTGGTGCTTTCTTCAGAGGCTTAGACACTAATTCTATTCTTGAAGCTGCTACCTGGACGTCTGTGCATACCTTTACCAAACATTACCAGATGGATGGTATCTCCAGGGCCAGAGCTGGTTTTGCTGCTGCCATTCTTCATGGCTTCTTTGAAGGGTCTGCTGCTTCCTCCTCCCAGGTTTCTTCTTGAGCTTTGGCACTCTCCCATTAGTAAGGAATACTGCAGCAGTGAATGTAAGGACATAGTACAGTTGTGTAAAATCTTACCATGATGGTAGATGTCCTTGCCTTCACCGCTGCAGTATTCACTCCCTCCCTCCATCCCCCTGGTCTTTTATCCTTCCTGGATGTGCAGGTTCTTCTTGGTTTTCCTTGGACTGCTGTTCCTACTGGGGCAATCAGTTCTGAGGATGGTATGCCTGAATGTCACCTTTATACCCTACCCTATGCAAGGAGTGTGCAGGTGATGTTCAACATACCTTAAAGCAATGGTAGACTTTGGTAAACTGTCCGGACGGTGGGCTTCATGGCAGAGAATCCCATTTGTAAAGAATACTGCAGTGGTGAAGGCAAGGACATCTACCATTATGTTAAGATTTTACACAACTATACTTTCCCCCTCTCCAAAATGGATTGTTTAGAGATGGTTGTGAATAGTAAATGGCTCAAAATATCAAGCAGTGAAGCCCCAGTCAGGCAACTAAAGACATGCAGAAGATTTTGTGACACCATTGTGATCAGCTAGAGACTAAACCATCATTTTCTGTTTTACTTATTTTGCTCATCAGTCTTCATTATTAGCTATTCTGCACAGTCTCCTTGGTTATCCACACATGGTATGAAAATAAAAAATAAATAATATGAAACATTGGTCAGACATGTGTAAACATAAGGGTCTCATAAGTACACATGGTACCAGAGCAGTACCCTGAGACAAAGGCTATTGGTCAATGGTCAATTTTATAGTTTTGTCGTGAGACCTGATGCGATACCTTCTGGACCCACAGGTAAAGATGGGTGCTGATCAGTGTTTGGTAATAAGTTCAATCAAATGGCTGTGGTGGCAGTTGGATAAACTCATTAATCTTTTTTGCCCAGTTATTTGCATAGGCTCCCTGGCTGTTTACACATGGCATTAAAAAAAAAAAAATCAGAGGGAAGATTTGGTAGTCCTCTCTGCTAGTCATGTCTGAGCACAAGGATATTCACAAGGGCCAATGATACACCAGCACCATAGGCTAAAGATCAGTGATCAGCTTTATAGGTGTTTCACCAAATCTGAGGCTACACATTCTGGACGTTCAGGTCACGAGGGATGCTGATCAATATTTGGAAGTAAGTTAGGTCAAATGGTTGGTCTGGCAGCTACACAGACCTGGAAAAACTAAATATGTAGTAAGGGTGCATTGGGAAAACCTAGCCAATAGTTTACTACCCACCTCCAGAAGAGCTTCTCCCATATATCTGCTGAAGTTAGGGACATGGAGTCTGAATAGGCCCTGTTCATGTCCTCAATAGTAAAGGAAGCAGCAAAGAGCTGTGCCCAAAAGATGGTCATTACTTGTCATGGTGGTAACCCTAGGACCTGCTGATAGACACCAGAAGTGAAGGAAGCTGTCAGGCTTAACAAAAATCTCTTGCATGCAGTGCTAGCAGGTGGGTACCTGGATATGATGGTACTGACAAGACAGGCTGGTGTCAGCTGAAACAATTGGTGAAGGAAAGTCTTAGATATGGGGAGGTGTTTGACGAGGCATGATGAATATCTCTTAGAGAGCCTCAAAGAGATTCTGGCAAATCATCCAGTGACTCAGAAGGAGGCGGATGGAAATTACCCAGGCAGTTCTCAGGAAAGGTGGAGACATGTGAATCCTAAATGGACAATGCTGAGAGAGAGAAGTAACAATTTAAGGAATTATTGAATCCAGTGGGCATGCTCTCCTTTGAGGAGGCAGTGCCAGAAACAGATGGAAGAACTGGTTCCATTTAAGTCACTGCAGTGATTAAACAGCTCCATTGTGGTATGCCAGTGTGAAGTATCCACAGAGCGTGCCCAAATGTTTTAATGCAGCAATCTCCTCACTACTGTGTGTTATTAACTGATACCAGCTTTATTGATGATATAAATATATTAGAAAATGCTTTAAGGTAAACCTTGCTTACTGAACACTAGTATATTGAACTTCAGTTGACCTAAGAAACTGCTGTTCAGCATAAAAGCTGTTTACCAGCATGGAGGGACTGGAAAGAGGAGCTGTTGTAATTCTGTGGGCTAACTGTTCTTTAAAGGGAAGCATGCATAAGCACTGAAATAATAACCAGACACAATATAAGTGTTGTTTACAACTTAGAAAATGATTTGTAATTTTTTGAAAATACTCCATTAGTTAAAAACTGTCATGATTTTCTGGAACTATAAAATGCTCAGCAGCCAGCAAGAGAATGAAACTTATCATCTGGATTTGATTTGATTGATTTGCTTTGATCGACACGAACTTTTAGCTTGGACTGAGTATTTGGATTTACCAGTGCCTGCGGAGTGTTGACTGAACAGATAGCTGCACTGATTTGGAGTCCCCCTAGTCATTGAGCAATGAAGATTCTCTTGCTGCTTGTTTGTTAGAGATTTTTTAATCTGTTTATTGATTATTTAGTAATAAAAGGCTTAAACTTGTGCCTTGGTATCTTGCGTCACTTCCTTTCTAATTGTATTAACCTCAGAATCTAAATGAAGGACAATAACAGCTGGCTGGAGTGGATGAGAAATATCTGGAAATGCTGAGGGCACTGGACATTGCTGAGGTGTTGTGGTTGACATGCCTTTTCATTGTTGCCTTTCAATCTGAGGCAGTATCTTTAGATTGGCAAAATGGGATAGTGCTCCCCATTATCAGAAAGATGGACAAGAAGATGTGCTCCGACTATAGAGGGATTACACTTCTCAGCTGCTCTGGGAAAGCCTGTGCCAGGGTGTTGGAAAGGAAACTTTGTCCAATTACAGCCAGTGAGTTTCATAATGTTTATTTTTTAGGGTTCTGCCACCAGAGAATATAGGTATCCAGTCTATATGATGAAGGAGTTTAGTAAAAGTACTACTTTTCTTTTCTAGGTTCTTTTTGCCCACTCTATCTGTTGACCATGAAGTCTCCCCCTTCTGGACTTAAACCCATTCATTCATGGTGGGGTTCCCTACAGAACATGAGGACAAGAGTTTGGTGGGCATTATTCTGGTAGCCATGAATGTTGCTTGTACCCTTTCCAGAATCATAGCTATAAAAACATTATTCATGACCTTAACCCCATCACTGGGCAGGGTTGTGTGATCCACATGGTCATGGAAGCCCGCAGTGCCTTCCTCATGCAGTTGTCTGCTTCTGCACACTTACTACAAAGGCTACCATAAAGCAGTAGCGTGGTGAATCAGTGCCCACCCTCAGGGTACACTTTTCATTTTTTGGCTCCCCACATCTGACTAATTGCTGTTTCCAAGGTTTCTCTTCATCCACTGGGTCTACTGAGCTCAAATTGACCACTCCCAGAAAAGCCCTGACCCACGTTCAGGGCTGGTGAGAAAACAGAGGCTTTTCCTGAACCTGACTTCACCATTCTCCGAAAAGCTTTGCCCCAAGTTTGGAGCTGATGAGAAGACTGATGCTTCCTGGGATATCATCATACTGCTGCTGAGGAGTATTTTGCCCAAGGCCTAATCCCACCCCTCCATGCACTCGTACTATCTCAGGGGTTGGCTTGCAGTGGGCTTTGTAGCATGTCATCCACACCTCTGTCTGCAGACCATTCAGTGTCTTGCCACTCTATGGACAACACCTCCCCATTTCCTTGGCTGTCACTAGGGATCAATCTCAGTGGTGGGCCCAAGCTCATCATGCCCCCCTCAAAGGATGGGCATGCCCATCCTCCTGATCTGTGCTGTCAGATTGACAAGCAACTAACTGAACTTGGGTTACCTCGGCTGTGGTCAGGGCTGTATCCTTTTACACCACTGGTACACCCACACCTTGGCTGTGCTTTGCATTTTTGTCTCTCCACTAACTGGTCACGGCATTTTGCATCCTTTTCCATTCCATCTCTCCTCACTTCAGAACTGTCATGCTCATTCTTCCTGAAGATGTGTGTGATGCCCGTGCCCTGGCCCAGCAATCAAGGAGCCTCAATCATCACCACTAACACCAGAGAGGGTGTCTCATATGAGAGGAAAGGATAACAAATACACACAGTAAAGTGCACTTTCCCTTAAGAGCACACAGAGATCACAGTCAGCCTGGGTCTGGTCACTCCCTTGCTCTCCAGGTCCACAATAAGACTCCCCACTGGCACAGCTATATGGTCCAGATCTCAGCCTAGCTGGCAAGCTAACCTCAAGTACCCTCTTTGTACAACCAGTGCTTCATGTCCCTGCCCATGTAGCTGACACACACACACACACACACACACACACACACACACACACACACACACACACACACACACACACACACACTTTGAGATAAATATTTATACAATTTCACAGACACTCCTGGGAAAGGCTGACACAGATTCTACAGCTGTGCCCCTTTATCCAGACTATACAATAGTCATTCCTGAAACCATCAGCTAATAATTATCAGCTACACAAAGGCCCTTAAAAGGGTGTCCAATTATTACTGTGCAGTATTACTATCCAGTTGGTAGTATAGCCCAGGTCTAATGCTATAGGAGTGGCTTAGACAGTAAACTCTATAAATATGCAATGCACTCTAGAGCTTAACTTATCTCTACATAAACCAACCACAGTTAAAAGGTTTTAAAATATTTAATAATAAATAATTAAAACCACAAGACAATACTACTACACCACAGTGCTATTCAAGAGTTCAGAGATCACACAGAAACTTAAAATAATTCAGTAGTACAGTTCTGACATAACAGAAAAACACTTAGTCTAATCTTTATAGTCCTAGCTATTTCTACAAGAAAACACACTTCTAAGATAACTTACTTAAGACAACAGGCAGAGTACTGATAAGGTGGATATCAAGACGAAAATGCTTAATCTCTGGTTCCCACTGTTTAAATTGAAAGTACAGTTCTGATAAAACATTACATCATTTGTTTACACTTTCCTGGTTATCAGGCTGACAGAGAAACTGCATTTACATTATTTTACACTTAAAGCAATAAAGGACATTCCATATGTAAATTCTGGTCATTAACTTTAGTCTTAAAACAACAGACAGGATGCTTACTCCAGATTCATTGAATCCAAATTCTAACTTCAAAGGAACAGACAAAAAGTAATTTTAATTTCAAAGGACCAATAAGAAATGCTTGACTTAGTTTTCCTTGCAGCAGATGGCAGTGTTGCCACATTGTTGAAACAGCATTTCTTTACATTTAAGACACAAGCATGTATTTTACATTTATATTTACAAATGCCAGAATTATGTATCAAATTCTGTTTGACTAGGCTGGCAGCCTTCACCCTTCTCTACCAGTCTTCACAACATGTTTATTGTTCCCTGCCAGCTCCATCAACCTCCTGAGTGACTACTCAAATATGGATAGCCTAGACCATAGGCAATGTATTATTTCTCTATGCCAGAATTACTAGTAAAAATACTGTTCAAATTATGTTTCCTTTGTATGTCGTATTTTTGGGATTGGAGAAAAGTGAAGGAAAAAATGTTAATGATGAGAAAAAGTTGACATTTGGTTGGAGCTGACCTTTAATATTAGAGTTGCTACTGAGTAAGCCTTTCTGACTTTATTTGCTACATGTTTGTATAGACGTAGTGTTCCCAGATAGGTAAAGGTTTGGCAGTTGGCTTAGGGGATTAAGGAGCAGTTAAGAAAGCTATTTCCTGTGGTCAGTTGTGCAAGGTTGGATTTCCTCAGCTTCCACTGCCTAATTATGTGACTCTGAACAAGCCACTTAACCAGACACTGCTCCCGGGCTGAATCTGAAAATGGTCCATGAAGAGTAGTGCTCTACCCAGAAAACAAATACAAATAGATGATAAAAAATAAATTTGTCTGACATTACACAGCAAGCATTATATATATAATATATGTGTTTGTGTGTGTATATACATATATATGTATATACATGTATGGGTTTACTTCAGACCATCGAAACCCCAGATCATTGAATCACACATCATCGAGATGAATACAACTGCATAGCATTGAAAACCAACATCATCGAACCTGACTTCATTGAACTAAAGGTACTTTCTGTTTCTCTGTAGCATCACTATTAAACAGAACAGAGATGCTATACATGTATACCTCACTGGTCAGCTCTCTGGTAGATGTGGGTGTGCCGTGGGTGTTTACCTTTGTCTACAATGTAGTAGGATCTTAGAGTTGGCATATTTAATTTGCAGGTGGTGTGTGGGGAGGTGCAGGGGGGTGCAGCCCCCCTGCAAAAATGCAGGATAGGATACTTTATGTTTCCAGTGTTTTGGGCGGTGGGTATGATGTAGGTGGAGTTTGTGTACGTTTGTTCTATAGTCTGGGGCTGTATTCAATGAACTCAGGTTCAATGTTGACAGTTTTCGATGCTTTGAGGTCTTGCTAAATTGGTCTCGATGATGTGTGATTCGACGATCTGGGGTTTCGATAGACTGAAGTAGACCTGTGTGTGTGTGTGTGTGTGTGTGTGTGTGTGTGTGTGTGTGTGTGTGTGTGTGTGTGTGTGTGTGTGTGTGTGTTTGAAAACCTTGAATGCTGAAAATATCAACATTCACATGATCAATTACAAAATATCAAAACCCACAGGTTCATCTTCCAGGCCCCTGCTTGTAAATGTTTAATTTCCCAAGCCCCTGCTTACACTTATCAAGGGTACCAGAACTTATCAGAAATTTGAGATACACAGCTGAGTTTAAAAAGGCCCATGTGGTCATTAGCCTAGTACACACCTATGAACCTATGAACACATTGTTAAATACTAAGTCTCATTTGGTTGACATGACATTGCACAAGTTTGTCGAACCATGATGTTGATATTATGTAAGGACTAAAGCATATTGATGTAAACTGTCGCTACAGAGAAGTATGGCTATAACTGCACATTATGACATAATGATAAGCAAAAAGTGAGCATATTCATATATCAGCAGGTCTGTTTGCAACTTTAAAGGATGATACCATGCAACTGCACTGAAATACAGCTTAGTAACATACTCATTAAAAAGTATGATGTCACTTTTAAGAGTTACTTGTTATCATTTATAACCTACAGATATACAGGTATGGACAAACTTTAATTTTTTCAGAATTTTACTTCACTCCTTCGATATTCTCTGTCTTCAAGAAACTATCATATTAGGAGACCTAAACTCGATTGGTCCTTAATTAACTCAGATAACTTGGATTAATATTAACAAACAACAACATCCTACCTTGCAGGTACCTTACCTGATAACATTAGTGACCACTACCTAACCTATATCATAAGACTAAAGACTACTACCACTAACAACCCAGCCTTTAAGACCTCACGATATAATAAACACTTTAACCTTATCCTCTTTCTGAGTCAGAAAACACACAACCCTAGAAACTGCCAACACCTTTAACTCCTTAATCTCCCTACCTTAAACTACAACCTATCTCCACCTCCATTATCAAAAGTACCCCTCTGTCGAACAACTTCCCTGCAAAATACTTCAAAAGCTGCATCCATAATAGCCTACCCTGTCATCATCCCTCTACATAAAAGGTGGCAAACCCAACGAGTACTCCAATTATAGACCCATAACCATCTCTCTGAAGGCCAGGCACACTGGTGGTTTGCCTCTTACCTCAGCAATAGAAAGCAGGCTGTCGGTCCTCCTTTTTTCTCTATTCATAAATGACAAAATCTTCCTCTGAGTTACAATGATTCTACCACTAAGCTGCTAGGTGTGACTATAGATAATAGCCTCAGTCAATGAAAAAACTGGCCCCTCTACAGAATTAAAACATTCTATCTTATTTCTACTTCTCTATGCTTCACCCATTTACACTATCCTCTCCTCTTTCTTTACCCCTTTATACAACCTCAAATCCTTTCCCTCCTCTTACAAACTCTGAAAACACACTAATAAAAACACTGGCTGTGCCCCTGTAGTCCATAACTGCTTTTTATGTGTTGTATAAACCAGGACTTAATCTCTATTTTTGTGGCACTATACTTACTTATCTGGTTTTTTTCCCTCGGCCTCCTCTGAAAAAATGGAGATGTCTCCAGTTAGACTAGCCCGGTTAACAAATGCTAAATAAATAAAATAAATAAATAAACATTCCCCCAGTAAATAACAACATTATTATCAGGCTCCCTATTGAAATGTCAGCAGTCGTAATGCTGAGTGCCAATGGAATGAAAAAAAAAAAAAGATAAAAAATCCAGAAGGGTAAATTCAGAACATCGTTCTTCTACTTTAAACGTTTTCTTTTTCATGGGACAGGCTACCCACCACCCTCACACTTATATACATCAACTCTGAAAACACCATACCTCAGAGAAAAGGGAATATTCTGGGAAATGGCCATATTGGACTTGGTATATAAATCCACTTTTTTTAGCCATTCAGTTCACGTGTTTTGGGGTCCCGACATTTCAAATGGTTGCCATACAGTGGCAGATCCAGAAATTTGTAAAGGGGGAGAGGGTGCATTCTGGTTGGCTGACTACCAGGGTGGAAGCGGGAAAGTGAGACACTGGGTTTGGTGGTTGTGAAAAGATCACCTTAAGAAGATCTGATGTGTGGAAAAACATCAATTTACATTCAGCTGCATGCACATGATTTTGCTGTGGATATGGTAGTAGAAACAGGTAATTCCTGTGCAGCACACGACACATGTACAGATAGTGCAAGTATTTTCAATGCATGCCTGGAAAAGATGATTGGTTGCCCATACCAAGTTACATTCTCCTTCCATGTCATAGCTGGCATATGCACTATTATAAACTTGGAAAGAAACCCTCTGAAGGTGGAAATAGCTACAGCAAAATCTACGTTATTGTTATGCAGCATAAAATGTATACCACAGGCACAAATGTTTGGATAAATTAGTAAAAGCTTCATTTAATGGATGGACCAAATAACTAACTCATAAAACTTTCCTAAGCAGGCCATAATGTTTTATGGATTGTTTACCATTCTTTCTATGATTTTAAGCACAATTCATTTTCTTTTATTAGTGTTTTAATAACAAAAGTCCTACTGCACCTTTTTTCTCCTTTCAACAAATTCTAGAGTGGGTGTGGGAAGGGGAGACAGTGCTGGTCTCCAAGAGCTCAAAAATGCCAATGTTCATTGTCTTCTTTCTCAAGTCAAAGTCCATTGATTTTTTTTTTTTTGTTTGACTTTAATGATTTCCAAATTCATGGTCATCTGAATATGAGTAATTTTCTCTTCCAACATGTCTTCTTTGACACTGAGCTTCTGTCATATCGAACTTTCACACAGCTTGGATTGCAGTTACCCTAGCTTCAGCATTGGGGAAATAGTTCTAATTTGGGGAATGCAGTACTTTCTTCAAGTGTGATTTATAATTGGAACAGTCTCTGTAGCAATGACCATTTTGGGGGCTTAAATATAAACTGACAATTTCCAATGCAATTGCTACTGTCGTGTTTTCCACAGCTGCTCGCAAATTAAATGCGGCAGTGTTACATTATCATTTTGCAGGATGTTGAACTATTTGGCTGATGGTTCAGCTTTATTAGCAAAGCATTCTATTGTCCATTTAACTTCACTCCATGATGTTTGGCTGTAGTTAGAGAACACATCTGGCTGTAGTTAGACAATACATCATTGTATGTGTTAGTGATGTTGGTGTCCTTGTCAACTTAACATGTCTTTACAACTGACTTCAGTAGTAGTACTACTCTGACTGAATTCTGTGATCTTTTCTCTTCTACTTCTGTCAGGTTTTCTCCCATTTTTTTGTCTTTAGTTATGTCCATTTCTACCTGGAAGCTTCCCTTAATATAACTCATGTTCTTGAACATATCTGTTGTTCACCTTTTATTGTCTTCTTCCAGTTCTTTGCATTGCTCATTTATACATCCCTCCTGGACTACTCTCGCTATTATCTATGAAACTCTGCATTAAAGTCTTACATGATGTACCCTATCCTCATTGTCTTTAGATATCCTTCTTTCCTCAGCCACTTCTAAAGCCTTCACAGACAGTCATTTTGCCTTCTTAATCTTCATTATTTAGAATTATTTTTGCCACTTCCTGGTTAATATTTCAAACTTCTGTCCATAGTTCATGTACTCTGTCCCTCATGCCTACCTAATCCCTTATGTCTAGTCTTCATCTTCAGTAAATGTTCATTTGTAGTATTGTTCAGCTGAAATCTGACTGGCCTAGTATTTTTTCTTGTTTTCTGTAAGTTTAAACTTTACAGTAAGAATCGGATGGTCTCTGCCACAGTTAGCTCTGGAGCTTGATTTTGCTGACTGTATAGAATTCTTTCATCTCTGATTGACAAAAGATGTTGTTGAGCTTATTGTGGTAAAGTCCATCTGATGACATCCCCATGTAAAGCCATCTCTTAGGCTGTTGCAAGATAATGTTTACTGTGACTTCTGAATTACCTTGGCAGAAAAACAGTCTTATGTCCACTTCATTTTATATACCAATGTCAAACCCACCTGATATTCCAACTGTAGTTTTTATAACAACTTTAGCATTTCAGTCACCTACAGTGAATGTAATATCACCTATTTTTTCCCAAAAGGTGGATGCATCTGTGTTCATCCATTCTTGTGGTGGTGTTGAAAACAGCACATAGTCTAAGCCATACAGGCCATCCTCTTTGACATAATATACCACACAATTCAGCTGGTCTACCAATAAGTGCTGACATTGCCATAGGGAACTTCAGATCAGTGAACACTGTGTGAAAACTAGAAAGTGTGTGGTTTGCAATGATGTATGCCAACTTTATACTTGTCTGTAATACTGGTACATGTGATTTACTCACTAATATCCCTCAATAAACAATTAGTGTCACCGATTTCATTTACCTGTTTTATCCTGACTGAACTGCTATGGCTTCACTAATGGTACTACTCTGACCTTCTATGTTGCAAGTGGAGTAGATGACTTCTGTGATGGTAGTGCTCTGACTGACTACTGGCACTTCTCTTGCTTTCTATGTTGCCTGTGGAGTAGATGAGTTCTGTGATAGTAGTACTCTGAATGAGTTCCCTGATGGTACTTCTAGGACTTTCTATGTTGCCTGTAAAATAGATGACTTTTGTGATGGTAGTACTCTATGTTGCCTGGGGAATAGATGATTTCTGTGATGGTAGTACTCTGACTATGTTGCCTGAGGAGTAGATGATTTCTGTGATGGAAGTACTCTTACTAACTACTGGCACTTCTCTTACTTTCCATGTTGCCTATGGTGTAGATGACTTCTGTGATGGTAGTGCTCTGACCATACCTCTCAACTTTACAGATTTTCACAGAATGTCCAGATTTTTGCCTCATATTTTTGGTCCATTTTTCATGAAATTCTAGTTTTCTAGCAAATCACTGGCAAATCATTGAAGATTTAAGTAGGAAAATAATGACAGATGTTTGAGTTTCAGACTTCATTCCCTTCAGAAAATTCATGGTAATGCAAAACCTGTTATTCTGTCTACTTTCTAAGTTTGCACTACTTAAAAATTGTCCTTATTTTTGGGCCTTTGCCCCCCATTATTTATGGCTTTGTCCAGATTTCTTGCTTTAAGAGGTTGAGAGGTATGTCTCTGACTTCAGTTAATTCTCTGACTCTTTAGATTGCCTTTGGAGTAAATGAGTTCTTTCACTGGTTGAAATCAAAGATAATTTTCTGTTCACCCAGAATTATCATGTACTTTCTGTTTTAGCAACAGATCCTTGGGGTAGTGAATGTTTTCAAGACTTCATCAGTCCTAATATTGGGATTTTGTCTTTCTTCCTTCTAAAGTCATTGTCCAAAGTTAGTAATTTAGCGATTCTGTAAACCCTGATATTTTTCCATAAAATCAGGTCTCTTTAAGAAGCCAAGCTACTGTAATTCAATGGTTTTCTCACTTTACATAGATTTTTCTAGATGCTGAACTCTATTTACATGGAGGACAGGAAATCTCCCTTTTGTAAATGCTGCAGCCATGGCATTTGTTCCCTATTGCCAACCACGGAATGAGTGTAAATCTCCATTGTCCAACACAGCATCTCATCCTCAGCTGATATGACTGATGCAATCAGCATAAAATAGCACAGTACTTCCCTTGATAAATAGTCAATGTATTATACCATCAAAAGATACACAGAAAATTATACGAGTGGTGAGCAAGTCAGTCTTTTTATCAAATCTTTGTTTTGTGAGTGTAACAGTAAGCATTTTGTAATGTCCTGTATTTTCCCATGCTGTACTGTAGTATATGTTATAAACTTTCAGTCATACTAATGTTCAATTCTTAATTAAGTGGATTAGTAAGCAGCATTCTTCTTGGGTGTCTTTCAGCAAATAAATCAATTACTGAAGAATAGTCAATCAGGATGTCTCTATGCATGAACAGCAACACTAAACTGTTAAGGTGCTCTTGTCCAATGGTACTCCGGAGTTCAGACTTTATCAGTTTTAAGGCTGAATTAGCCCTCCCTACTCCAGCAGTTGTGACTGGAGTGAGCAAGAGGGTATTTAATTTGAATGAAATGTTTGGGAACATGTTGACATTTGTTTGTGAATATGTCTGCTTCAAGTCATTTGGCAGTGCAGAACTGACTGATAAAGCTTCCCATATCCTTTTCCAAAGCCTGAGCTCTTGGTGGAATGTTGTTCTTTCTTTTTAATGTTAAGCTGTTCGAGTTTGATGAAGTGTGAATCCTTGAATAGCTGTTGATGCCATTGTAGTGAATCGGCTGAAAAGTTCATGAATAAAGTGATACAGAAAGAGAATAAAAATTGCTCTCCTCCAGTACACTTCTGAAGTCTCTCCATCAACATTGTTTCTCATAGTTTGTTTATTACAGAAACACAGAAGGGGTAATTCAGCCTTACTGCAGAAGCCCCTCCATTCCTGATATATCTTTGAAGATATTCCTAAACTCTTCATCACTGTTTGCACAAATAGCCCGCAGCTCATCAAGCACACAGCTGACTTGGTCATATGCATACAGTATGTCTTGTGACGATCCTTGCTGAGGTTTGCTAAGGGACTTTGTAAAGCCAAACAAGAACCTTGCTGACTAGAAAGAAACGATAAAGCATGACTTAGTAAATGAACTGTAAAGTCCACTGGCATCTGCCAAAGTTTTTCCATTTCAGTGTGGTCCTCTGTTATTCATAATATTGTCGAAACAGTGAAGAAGTGCTTCAAAGATATGATAGAAGTCATCAAAGGCTGTATGCCTCTTCACCCATCTGGTCTCACAAAGCAACTTAAGCTTTTGTTTTTCTATTGGGTTTTGGCCACTTGCTTTCACTGTAAATTATTGTACTGAACTGACTCCTCTAGATATCTTTGCCTTTTTGGGGAGTACTTGAAAAACAAACCAACCTCCTTCACTACATTTAACATTATCCATACTTCTGGAACTTGGCAAGCCTTTGAAAGTACAAGGTTCAGCTGGTGACTAGCACAATGGAAAAAAATAGTATGTGGTACTTTTTAATTGAAACAAAGCTGTGTAGCCTTTATGTGATCTGTCTATATTATGATATTGTTTATGCACTTAACTAATGACTGCTAAACAAAATAATAATACAAAAAAATTATTTTCCAAACTGTAACTGCAAACCTTTTATTCTGCTAATTAATCTGACTGTTAGTTCTGATATACCTTACAAGACATAGAGGTATACGGTTACCCTTGTTTCTTAAGTGACCACACCCAGAATGTCTTTCTGAGCACTTCAGTTGTGTCAGCTGAACTGAAATTTATTTAATCTTTAACCCATAAATCTTCATGTTTCTGTCGTAACCAAATCTTTAAAATCTGTACATTTGCACATATCTCTTTATTGGTCTAAACCAGTATGTACAGAGCTGTTACACTTTGAACTATTAGCTGCCGTAATCTTTGACCTTTTAAATTCTGACAAGACCACACTTGTATAGTTTGCATGTGCAACTGAAATTGATTGGTCCATAAACAATGGAATAACCTTAAACAATGATAGATTAATGCTCTGATCTTTAGAGATAGCTATGGAATGTATTTTTTTACTTTTCTACTGAAGTCTGTGTTTCAGTTACAAAATTTGCACTTTGATTCCTCTTGTGTCTCTTTAGTGCAGTGTGAACTTCAAACATTGCTTGCATGTTATGTATGTAGACTGTGTTGACATTTGTAATACTGCAACATACATCTGTATTCTGAATTGTATATATTATATTCTGAACATTTGTACGTGAAACTATACTACAACTGAAATGATTATGTTGAATTTCATGTGCTGAAGCATGTACGTTCAAACCGGAGACCATACTGATTTCTGAGTTCTGTGATTTTAAACCATTTGTGTTTAGACATATTTAACATTTTTAAACTAATAACCTTTAACTTTAAGAAAACATTTTTAAACTTAAACCAAACATTTACTGACATTTTACCTGTTGCAGTATTATTTGACATTATTTACATGCAAACAAAAAACTTTATTTAAGTAATTTTAACTTTGTTGAACTGTTAACTAAAAGGTGCATATAAAGTCATAACTTTATGGCTTGGAAGAAATGTGAGCCATCGTCTGTAGCTTATTAACCTTTTCTTTGCTTCTTGACTTTATGATGTCACTGGAAACATGAAAGTCTGTTGAGATATCTCTTAACTGGATAATGTCTTGTATGTTCTAAAGGAACACTGCTTTGATTTAATACTGGTCTGCTGAAATTGTGAGGCTTTTCTGAAGTATGCTGTGTCCATTTTTTACATGAAGTAATGCTGTCTTAATGAGAAACTTGTTATGCCATCACGGCTTTATTTATGGAAAAAATACTGGTATGCTGCTGAAAAGTCTGTTATGAAACATTTGCTGTCACTTTAAACTGTTATGAAACTTTGAAATTATTGCAGTAAAACTGGAAAAAATTAATTACTGCAGCTGTTTTTTTAAAGTTTCTTAGAACACATGTAGTTGAATGAAACACAGAGTGCTGCACTTTAATGAAAACTGTCATGTTATAGTCTGTAGCACACATGAAGTTGAACAAAACACTGCTATTTTGTAGATTTCTGTAGAACACACGTAGTGTAACCAAGTCTGGAAATGAACAATACCTTCACTGAAAGGATGGTGTGCTCTCCGGAGTGCTTTTGCAGTACTTCTGCTGTATAAACATTTACTGTGAACTTTAGAAAATATGAAGTACTGAAAACTGGATGTGAAAGGGTTCAGCTGCTTGCTGGGTTATGAGAAGTATATATCTCTCTCCAGACAGCAGGATTGTGTGAGCACCATTGTAAGATTTGACAATACCGTACTGTACCGTAGTTAGCTGGAAACACTGTATACAATGAGACTGAGAAACGAAAGTCTTAATTACCCAAGCTCATGCTGAATAGGTATCAGTCTCTCCCATAAGGTTCAAGTCTTGTGCACTTTTAAGAATGAATTTTCCAAACACTGTAATTAATTTAATAAGGTTTTATTAGATGTTCACAATATCTGAATACTGTCTTCATTAACAGTATTGATAAACAATTCAAGTTGCTGTACATCATATTCTGATTGTCCTGAACAACGTAAACTGACATAGTTTCTAGATGACCTATTTTCTGTACTCATGCTTGGGTGTTAGATATCTTCTCTGAAGTAACAGGTCAAATGAACTTACTAACCTTCACTGCACTGCTATCCTGAACACAACATATTATATTGCTTCAGTCCAGTAAGTTATTTACTTTTTCTAACCTTGGTCTCAGGCTTTGTCTTGTATGTGCTTCATTAAGGAACATTCTGTAGCTGATCTTTTCCTTGAGAAAAGAACATTCTGTCTGCACACTTTATGCTTATCTTTTCTTCTTTAATAAACAGTCTTCCATGCTTGGCCAGCAAGGTTATTTTCCATTCTGCTTAACTGTCTTTTGTGCATAAATGAAACACAATTTATTTTACCCTTTAGCCTGTCTAATGTCTAATAACTATTTTAAATGAAAATCCCTAATCTAACAGTGATCTAGAAAGAGAATAAAAATTGCTCTCCTCCAGTACACTTCTGAAGTCTCTCCATCAACAGTGTTCATAGGTTCATAGGCATGTACTAGGCCAATGGCCCTAGAGCCTTTACAAGCCTAGCTCATAGAAGTGTCCTGGCATAGTGCGGCTGATGTTAGTTCCCAGTGCCTCTATCAAGTAGAGCCACTGGAGTGATCCCTAGGGTGAACTTTCTATTTCCCATCCACTCATCAAAATTTCTCTTGAAGAGGGCCAGTGAGGTGCTCTGCTTGACATGTATGGGAAGTCTATTCCAGAACATGGGCAGTCTCTGGGTTATGAAACTGTCCCTTCAGCTTGTTCTGTTGATTGTGGTAATGAGGTTGAGGTCTCTGAAGCATATGGTGCAGAGGGATTAGGATTTCTTTAGATGTAGCATTTCTAACAGAGCTGGGTCAGACATGGCTTTGTAAGTCAAGCAGAGATTGCCTCTTAGTAGACGATATGAGACAGAGAATAGCTGGATTTTTTTGAGTCTGTCCATGTAGGACATGTGTTTAAGGCCTAGGATCCTTTTCATGAGGTACTTTTGTGGCCTTTCCAGCTGTTGCATGTGTCTAGTGAGGTACATGCCAAATGGGGCATTATACTCGATGATTGGCCTAATGAGGGATGCAAAACCCTTGATAATGAGATGTGCCACATAGAAGGACTTTCTGATCACAGTGGCAATGTTGTGGTCGAAGGAGAGGTTGCTGTCAACCTGTGTCCCCAGATCTCTTATAACACCTTCAATGTTCAGTGGGTTCCCATCGATGTGGTAATTAGTGGGAACTGAGTTTTTCACAAAGGAAATGAAGCATTTTTTGGCATTAAGCTTTCAGTGAGGCCTTTCTGTAGGATGTCTACATCACTTGGGGAGTTAATAATGGCTACCAGCTTGCAGTCATCTGCGAACTTGATCAACCAGGGTCCCTCCATGCTGGTCTATATTTCTGAGAAGTAGATGCCAAACAGGACAGGACCCAGGACCTATCCCTGTGGGACTCCACTCATGACTGGTTGGAAGTCTGACTTGGAGTTCGCTACTTTCACACTGTGGGTTCTATCTGTGAGCCAATTTGCAACCCAGCTAGTGATATAAGGATTGATGCCTTGTTTGGTGAGTTTGTCAATAATTCCTGAGTGGGGAATGGTATCAAAGGCCTTGGCCAAATCGAGGTAGGCTGTATGAACTGCCTTGCCCTCATCCACTTATAGGTCAGATCTATTAGAATATAGAGACAAATCTAACCAAGATACCTCTAACATTAGATTTGTCACCACATTTGGACGTAATATAAATCTTAACAGGAACATTATTGACTGATGTAACTGAAGAAAACAAGGCACAGAAACATGACTGGAAGCTTAAAATGTTAAAAGTTTAATAAGGTAAGTGCTTTCACACCAAATACCATTGGTTCCTCAGAGCATATAAAAAAAAAACTACATACAAGACTAATGAAATAGATTTCCTGGATGTGTTAGTCAGTATTGACACAACCAGGAGCCTTCATACTAAATTATATAGAAAATTTGTAGGGGGAATGCCATCTTGTACAGGGACAGTATTTCGAATGCTATCAAGGGTCAAACAATGAGAGTGTCAAGACTGAATAATTGTGATGAAATTTTCAGGCAAGATGTTCAGATGCTTAGAAAAGAATTTCATGAAAGGGGCTATAAAGCATGTGAGGGATCAAAGGAACATTAGTATGAGAGCTACACAAAGGGTAAATAAGGCAAAGCCCTATTTTTCAAACCAAGTCTGTGAAGAAAAGTCTCCTCAGGCCATTAGTAATAGGGATAGTGTGCCTATGTCTTTATTTTATGCTAGTGATATCACTGGCATAATAAATATTATTAAGTTGAATTGGTCTGTATTGAGCTTAGACAATGATATTTCAAAAGTTGTTGGTCACAGACCAGTTTTGCTTTTAAGAATAAGAAATCTCTTAAAAAGCAGCTTTGCTATAAAAATGCAAAAGAAAAAGATAAGAGACTAGGTGGTGGTTGGGCAGGTGCTAAACAATGCCTTACATGCAATTTCTGTACATTTATTAATACATCAGGATGTTTTATTCATCCAGTTACTCAGTTTGAGTATAAATTTGAAGTTAAAGCTAACTGTCGAACCAGGAATTTGATTTATATGGTTACATGCACAGTTTGCCACTGATTCTATGTTGGAAAAACTAACAAGTCAGTGATGGAACGAGTCAGGGAGCATATGTATTGTATTAAGAATGGTGACACCAAATATTCGCTAGCCAGACACTGCATGCAGAATGAAAATGAACATGGCTTTAGATTTCAAGTTGTTGAAATTATTTCTGAAAATATACGTGGAGGTGATGTGAACATTTTCACTGAAAGGAGAAAATTGCATTGGATTATTTTATGGCAAGCTGATAAATACCCAGGTCTAAATGACAGGGTTTCTATTAAACCCGCACTGAAAGCATGATGTTTATTTAAATGATACAAGCTGTAGCTAAGTTTTTACTCTTCTCTGATGTTTATTGGCTTCTTTGAACTAGAGTGAATATACCGAAAGTGTTTGCTGATGCAGTTTTTTATATGGTCTGAAGAAGCACTAGTATTTGGTGTGAAAGCGCTTACCTCATTAAACTTTTAATATTTTATGCTTCCAGTCGTGTTTCTGTGTCTTGTTTTATTCAGTTACATTTGTTTTGGCTTGCAGGCACAGTTCATTCCTTGGGGATTTTCTTCTTTGTTTCTGACATTATTGACTGACGTTGGAACATATTATTAGCGAATGATATACTTTCTGAGGTTGGCCATTCTTCACATATTGTAGTACAAATCCAAGTTGTTCCCAGTTGCTTATATGTGCAATTTAATCTGCTTGGATGGAATATCCTTTATTATCTGCTGTTGAATGTATTCTTTAATACACTCTAGCAGTTCATTCTGCACTGTTTTTGAAATATATGTTGCATTCTTTTGGCATATCTGCAAGTGGGTTTGTAAGTCTCTGTCACCAGTGTCAATTTGGAAATCAGCTAATGAGCTGATGTTTCCTTTGTTGGTAGTACAGTCAGAGGTGCAGTCATCTCTATGTCCACGAAGTGCTATCCCTTGCCTTCCACAGTACTCCATACACTTTATAATAGAGGCTAGTAGAGCTCTGTTTTTGGCCACCTGCAGCTGTGTAGCATTTGAAATTGCAAGGTCCACTTGCTGACTTTGATTGTCGCTTGTGATTCTGAAAGCATGTAATTTTGCCTCAGATTTCTTGTGGTATTCTAATTCTGAGTGTCGTTGAATATCAGCTTTAGCATTCTTCCGATTACAGTATGGCTGCTCAATGAATAACTTTGATCTGTCTGTGCTGGTGTTGGAAATAACATGCAGGCTAAACAATACAGCCCATCCTGTTTCACAGAATGTGTCAGAAAATTAAATCTAACCACGAGAGCTGAGGGAACTTCCTGATTTTCTTCTTTTGTCTGTGAAGGCTTTGAATAGAATACGGAAACTGTCATGTGGTTTGTGATGATTTATGACAATGACTTTCTCCTTATCTGCAGTATTAGTACATGTGATGTACTCACTAATATCTGTCAGTGAACAGTTGGTGTCACCGATTTCTTCTGAATACTTCTTACTGACATAACTGACTGTGCTTATGGTACTTCTCTTACTTTCTAGGTTATCTCTTGAACTGCTGACTTCAGTGACTGACTTCTTTGATGGCACTACATTCATTGTGTGTTTTCTGTGTCGTCAAGCACATATGACTCTCTAACTGCTTGTTTAAAAACTGAAAACAAATATCAAGAGGATGTTAACTTCCCTAACAGTACAACAAAATAAAATACAACTGAAGAGCATACTGTTACAGAAACAAAAACATTTACTAACAAGAAAAAAAATCACAAGAAAGCACAATCTATACACTGGATGCCTGCAAACCCACAAAGAAATGTAAAGTATACAATAAGGATTACTAAGATGTTTCATCTCACACATGAGCTCCTTTCTTGATATAGAAATAAGTCATACTTTTAAAGTACAGTATCTTTCAGTTCATTTTCCATTCATTGCTTGATTTCCTTTCAAAACTGAATCAGTAAAAGTTATGAACACCCTAAGTCACAAATTCCTAGACAAATATTTTAGCACAGGAAACAGTGTCATACACATCTGAACTATCTAATATAATTATCCAGGGAATAGGACATTATCCTGTACTTCGGCGCTACTCTCACCCACAATGACTTAGCCTTAGAGACTGAACCTTCTCTGTGTTTTCTGGCCTTTCTGAAAAATTTGAAAAGAGACTGTTGATGTAGTTCTTGCTTGACTCCTGAAGACATGGCAGCACTTTTTCCTGACGTACTGTAGCTCATTTCAGTTCAAGAATTAACTGCTTCTGTATGTAATGTGCAAAATAAAACAAGGTCAAGTACTACTTAGCCAATCGCCACAACACGTGTTCATTATGCTGAAGACAGAGCGCATATAACACACTTCAGAAAAGAATGCATGATCTGTTCTCTGCTTTGGCATGTTTATTATTTATTTATTTTACATTTGTTGACTGGGAAAGTCTGACAGGATGCATGTCCATTTTCAGTGGAAGCTTGGGGAGAAAAGCTCCACAGTTTAATTTTAAGGAAAATATAAGGTGTATACAGAAGCATTCAAATTTACATAGTACCAAACTTAACATTGACTAGTAACATAGCATTGAAGCTTGAGTTAACATATTTACGTAGACTGAACACATCTTTTACAGTTTTAGGTTGAGGCATTACATAATGGTGAACACTGTTAGTATGAGTTGAATTTTTTGCTTTATACAGTTGACTTGTGAGCAAGTTAGCCACAGTAGGGAGAGCAAAGATTAGACATAGTAGGGAGTATAGTAGCAGGAGAAGAGACAGAGATGGGAAACTGGATAACAGGTTAAGTAAGAAAAGCAGGAGGAGTAAGTAGCTTAAGTATAGAGTAAGAGTAGAGGTGTAAAGAGAAAAGTGTAGTGGATAGATAACACAGTGTCCTAGCAGTGACATATGGGTGTTGACTAAACGGTATGAAATTGAGGTGGAACTGGAAGGAAGCTAGAGAAGTTGCATTGTTTTGATGATGAAGCTGAAGTCAGAGGGCAAGAGTAAGGGGAGAGGGGGATTGCAGCATGTTGGTTACTTTACAAAACTGTTTCTGTCTGTGGGTGGTATACTACTCATGGTTATCTTAGTCACTGCTAGAAACGAATTATGCTCTGACACTACATTTTCCCAATTAATTTAACTGTCTGTGGTAACTGTAAGAATATCCGGAATACATAACCTGTTAATATTTATGTAGAGTGTAATGTCACACTTCTGTCAGCCTAAAGACATCCTTGCATTTCACAGCGTTTTCTGGAGAAATAAACTTAAAAGGCATAAGAAAAACAACTGTAAATATTTTGTAAGCAAGGACAGATATTAAAATGTACAAATAGCAATGCTATGAGTAGGAAATATTCCTTACTGTGGTAATACTGCAGTCATAGGCTGTCTATAAATGCCCATGTATAATATACTGTGTGCTTACACAATTATATTTTTGCTAAACTTTCACAAATTGTCATTCTCTGTACAACCTAGACAGATATTGTTCATTTTTGTTAATCTGACATAAACTGTAACATAACAGCAAGAAATTCCTCTTTGAGCACATCGTCATTGAAACATAGTTTCAGACCAATGATAACTCACCCTCCCTACCAGGATTTAATGAATGTGTGTGTGGTGATGATTAGTGAGCAGCAGTACACTTTCATGCCAAGAAAGAGCACTACAGATGCAATGTATGCTCTGAGGGTGTTGATGGAGAAGTATAGAGAAGGTCAGAAGGAGCTGCATTGTGTCTTTGTGGACTTACAGAAAGCATATGACAGGGTGCCTTGACAAGAGTTGTGGTACTGTATGAGGAAGTCGGGAGTGGCAGAGAAGTATGTAAGAGTGGTACAGAATATGTACAAGGGCAGTGTGAAGTGGTGTGGTCTGTGGTAGGAATGACAGATGTGATCAAGGTGGAGGTGGGATTGCATCAAGGATCATCTTTCAGCCTTTTCTTATTTGCAGTGGTGATGGACAGGTTGAGAGACGAGATCAGATAGGAGTCCCCATGGACTATGATGTTTGAGGATGACATTGTGATTTGTAGTGAGAGTAGGGAACAGGTTGAGGAGACCCTGGAGAGGTGGAGATATGCTCTAGAGAGGAGAGGAATGAAGGTCAGCAGGACTAAGAGAGAATATATGTGTGTGAATGAGTGGGAGGACAGAGGAATGGTGAGGATGCAGGGGTTAGAGTTGGCGAAGGTGGATGAGTTTAAATACTTGGGATCAGCAGTTCAGAGTAACAGTGAGTGTGGAAGAGAGGTGAAGAGTGCAGGCAGGGTGGAGTGGGTGGAGAAGACTGTCAGGAGTGATTTGTGACAGACCGGTACCAGTAAGAGTGAAAGGAAAGGTCTACAAGTGAGTCCAGCTATGTTATATGGGTTGGAGATGGTGGCATTGACAAAAAGGCAGGAGTCAGAGTTGGAGGTGGCAGAATTAAAGATGTTAAGATTTGCACTGGCTGTGACAAGGATGGACAGGATTAGAAATGAGCATATTAGAGGGTCAGCTCAGGGTGGACGGTTTGGAGACAAGGCCAGAGAGGCAAGATTGTGTTGGTTTGGACATGTGCTGAGGAGGGATGCTGGGTATATTGGGAAAAGGATGATAAGGATGAAGCTACCAAGTAACAGGAATAGAGGAAGGCCTATGATAAGGTTTATGGATGTGGTGAGAGAGAACATGCACGTGGTTGGTGTGCCAGAGCAAGATGCAGAGGACAGGAAGAAATGAAAACAGATGACCCCCCTGTGGCGACCCCTAATGGGATCAGCCAAAAGAAAAAGAAAGTGTGTGTGTGTGTGTGTGTGTGTGTGTGTGTGTGTGTGTGTGTGTTCATACATACATACATATATATATATATATATATGGGTTCCTATGAATCCGTCGACAGCCGAAACATCGACGCTTACCTCATCGACACCAAAGCATTGACCGTTCAGAACATCGACAATCCAGGTAAGCGATTTTCCCCCTTACAGGACCCATGGTAGCACTTGTTTCGCTAGTGCGACGCTATGGACAATGCAAATTCTCAACAGTCGCTACCATGGGTCCTAAGTGCTACCATGGGTCCTGTAAGGGGGAAAATCGCTACCTGGATTGTCGATGTTCTGACCGGTCGATGCTTTGGTGTCGATGAGGTAAGCGTCGATGTTGACTATATATATATATATATATATATATATATATATATATATATATATATATATATATATATATATATATATATATATATATATATATATATTTTTTTTTTAATATATCTATGTATCTACAGCATACACACACACACACACACACACACACACACACACACACACACACACACACACACACACACACACACACACATTTTTTTTAACATTTGTTTACTGGGAAAGTCCAACTGAGACAGAACCCATTTTCAGCAGAGGCCAGGGGAGAAACGCTACAGATGTATGTCTTTAGAATATATGTGTTTAAAATGTAGATAAGTATGTATGGTTGCAAGTATAAATATGAAGTACCTCTCAGCTGTTCAGAATTTTGAAGAATGTACAGATTTTTGCCTCATTTTTTTATCTAATTCTCAAAAGAATTGTGGTTTTTGTGACAATTCACAGAGGGCTGAAGTCACTACATAATGACATTTGAGTTTCATACTTCAGATACATTAATAGATACATGCTAAAGCACAACATATTATTCTAGCAATTTCATAGTTGATAAAAGAAACACTTAAATTCTGTCCATGATTTGGGGCCTTAGCCCCTGCATTATTCTTGTATCTGTCCAGAATTCTTGCTCTGAGGCTGAGAGGTATTGTGTTCATTGGATTTACCAGGTTAAAATACTGAATAAATATTTCATTACATATGCTATTTTCCAGCAGTTTAACAACTGCTTCTATGCTATGTTTATAATATGGTTTATAACAATTATCAAACCTTTAAGAAGATGATTCTCCCCAGCAATGCTCAATGCATGTCTACAGCTAAAGATGAGAACTGTGAGTGGCAGACAAGTTGATTTAAACAATGTTTATTTTATTTGGCATCACATTCACACCACTATTAGGTGTTTAAGAACAGTCCCCATGTCTCCCCATCCTGAGCACATCGAACTTAGAGGTTAAACTTACATATTCCTTTTCTTCTTGTCTGGCATGGAGTGTGTGATGATTCCAAGCTATAAAGACAGACAGAAATCTCAGACCATATCATACTTTTCCCCCTTGAGAACGAATGGAGCTTTCTTTTAGAATATACCAAACATGAAGTCATACAAAACAAGTTTAACTTTGTTCAGAATATAACCACAATAGTCTGCAATGCAATCGCCCAATCAATCAACTTCCTGAAGGCAAATATGCACATCAGGAAACTGCTGTTTCTTATTAGATCATAGTGAAGTTCCTTTTCAACTGTTCAGTTTCTATGTGTTTGTCGGTCTATTCATGTTCTTCAGTGTTTCTTCCCATCCCAAGAGAAAGAGAAGTTCTACATGAATAAAATAAAAAAAAATTATCTAATTATTAGTGTGTGTGTGTGTGTGTGTGTGTGTGTGTGTGTGTGTGTGTGTGTGTGTATGTGTATGTGTGTGTGTGTGTGTGTGTGTGTGTGTGTGTGTGCGTTTTGCACTCTGAAGCTCTAGAAGACCTGTGTGGGAGGTAAGTATACACTCTTGGAGAATCACAATAACAAAACCACAAAAGGGCCTTTCAAGTTCTAAAGTCATTGTTTTCAGTGTGGGTCTCTGCAGGGTCAGTGTAATGTGTTAACAATGTTCTGAGTTCCCTAGAAGATTTAAAATTCATTTCAATGGAACACGTCCCACAGTCATGTAGCAGCATTTAACTACTACTGTGGACTTTATTACCTGATAAAATATAATTTGACTGCCATTGTCATGATGTGATGATATGTTGTGATGAAATCAATGGCATTGTCCTGAACAAGGAAGAAGTGCATCTGAAAAAGACATTAGGCAAATGTCAATATTTAAATAAAAATTCACATAATCCAGCAGGAATAAATTATGACATATTGTACATGATATACACTGTAGTAGAAGCCTCATTTAATAACACTAATACTGACTCAAAATACTCTGCAGTTCCACTAATATCCCCTTTACTGTCTGTTTTTTTTTTCTGACAATGATTTTCCACACTACACTTCTACTTTTGTAGGTCTGTATGCCAGAGCGGACTAAATGAAACGAAACAAACAGCGTTAAACTTGCAGAAGTTCTCTCTTGGATAAAAAAGTAATACATTAAAAATATACACAAAGCAATGAACCAGTGACTACTGCATTTGAGGTATGCAGTGTTCAATAATCCTGCTGGTGAAATCTGAAATAAGACAAACTGGAACATGGTTTGAATTATTTTAGTTTTACCCTGTACCCCAAAATTGAAAGATCAACTAAACAGACTGCACTTGTGCTAACATTAATATAATATAATTATAACAATATAATACTAACATTACCCACACATTCTTTTGCATAAATGTATTGCACAATGACTATTTTTTTTTTGCAATCAGTGTTTTAGTAGTCTATTTTATTTTATTTTTTCTTCAATCAAAAAGTATGTCCTTCTTATAATCCCACCAATAAGTAAAAGCTTACAGTGGCATATGAAAAATGTAAAGTCTGAACATAAATATTAAAATAAATTGCTACCAACTCTCCCTTTTAGAGACAGTTTCACATGCTACTTGACTTTATATGGTTTTGGAGATGTTGCTTTTCATACAATATAATATAATCTCAATGGCAACACTCAGATCTCAATGGCAACACTCAGATCTGCTCTGAGTTACAGCACAATGACACTAAATATACAGACCCAACTGATATTGCCAATATCCTGGCAGATAGGTACAGTGCTAACTTTACCCCTCTCTCACCCCCTAAAGAGCCCATCTCTATACCGGAAGAATGCAAAGTTCCTGTAATCATGGCTGCACAGGTAAAAACCACACTCTCCAAAGCCAAGAACACAGCATCCATGGGACCAGACAACATCCCAGGCTGCGTTCTACACAAACTACAGAACGAACTGGCACCCCACCTAAGTACCATGTTCAATCATAGCCTCACCTCAGGCTTTGTGCTTGCTGAATGACACACAGCCCCATTAGCCTGACGAGCCTGGTCTGCAAGGCCATGGAACGTATCATCATGGAACTTATAAACAAAGACATTGGTAAGCTCCAAACTCTGGATCCCACCCAGTTCAGGTTTGTAAAAGGCAGATCATGTCTCCTAAACCTGATAGACTTCTTTGACGCAGTCACCAAAGCCATAGACAAGGGTAAGGTGGTTCACACAGCCTATCTAGATCTTGCCAAGGCTTTCAACAACATCCCCCACTCTGGAATTATAGATAAACTCACTAAACTAGGTATAAATCCCTATGTCACAAGATGGGTTGCCAACTGGCTCACTGACAGAACCCACACTGTGAAAGTAGCAGACTCCAAATCTGATTTCAGACCAGTGACAAGTGGAGAACCACAGGGTTCAGTCCTGGGTCCTCTCCTGTTTGGTATCTACTTCTCTGAAGTACAGGCTAACACAGAACGTCTTTGGCTAATGAAGTTCTCAGATGACTGCAAACTAGGAGCCATAATCGAAACTCCTAATGATGTGGACATCCTACAAAAGGGCCTCACTGAGACAGATGCCTGGTGTCAAAGCCATGGCCTCAAGCTCAATGCCAAAAAGTGCATTGTCATCCCCTTTGGTAAAAACTCTGCACCCATGAACTACAAGATAGGCGGTAGTATACTTAACACCGAAAGTGTGATAAGAGACCTTGGGACACAGGTGGACAGTAGTCTCTCCTTTGATAATCACATTGCCACAGTAGTCAGGAAATCCTTCTACGTGGCACACCTCATCACAAAAGGTTTCTCATCCAGAAAAAAAGAGGTCATTGTTCCCCTCTACTCATCACTCATTAGACCCATTATAGAGTACAATGCCCCTTTTGGTATGTACCTCACAAGACATCTACAACAACTGGAAAGGCAGCAGAAATACCTCACAAAGAGGATTACTGGCCTCAAACAGATGCCCTATGCAGACCGTCTCAAAGAAATCCAGCTTTACTCCATCGCATATCGCCTACTCAAAGGTGATCTCTGCCTAACATACAAAGCTATGTCAAACCCGGAGCTGTTGGACATGCTCCATTTAAAGAAATCCCAATCCCTCCGAGCTACACGCTCTAGGGACCTAAACCTTGTCACCACAATAAACAGAACATGCCGGAGGGATAGATTCCTGTCCCAGAGACTTCCCATACTCTGGAATAAACTACCTATCTATATCAAACAAAGCTCTTCAAGAAAAATCTTGATGATTGGATGGGAAACAGGAAATTCACCCCGGGGATCACCTCTGCGGCTCTGCTCGACAGTGGCACAGGAAAATAATTTTCTTGAGTGGCAAAAGCCAGGGTACCTTTTTGGCTGGGCTTGTATAGGCCCCAGGGCCGATAGCCTAGTATCTACCTATGAACCTATGAATAATGAACACTGGAATTTTCATAACAACAGATCCAAAATAGTTAAAGATGTGCTTCGATGACCAGGAAGAGTTGTCTGTCGCTCTGTAACCACTTGCAGCAGTGGTACACCAAACTGAAGCAGAGGTAGGGCTATAACAAAATGATTAAATTTACAACTAACCAGCCCAACAAAACTCATCACTGCAAGGCCCTCCATCAACTGGGCTGGCTTGAACTTCCTAATAACTGGCCTACTCCCAGCTAAAAGACCATATAATACCCTAACATAATGGAAAAAAATACATTAGTACATAACTTCTACAATGGTATGCACCAAGACATTTGGTTAAAAAAATCTGGTCCTGACACATGCGTTGTACAACTCTTACAGAGATTTCTTATATTTCACATACAAAGCTAAACTCTGGAACTCCAACCCAGTCTGACATCACCAATCCCCGAATACTTAAATAGTTACAAAAATACTTAAGCATTTGTTTTTAGCATCAGGAATTTAGGTTGGTCATCTACTATACTTTTCTACTTCCTTACGCTGAGATGTGTTAACTGTGATGCCAGTGCACTGGCCCAGAATCAAGGAGCCTCAGTTCTCACCACTAACACAAATGAGGGGCGTCCATATAGGGAAAGGATAATAAATACACACACAGTAAATTACAATTTCCCTTAAGAGCTCAGATAGATCACAGTCAGTCTGAGGCTGGTTTCTCCCTTTATCTCCAGGTCCTCAATAAGACTCCCCACTGGCACAGCTATAGGGTCCAGATCTCAGCATAGTGGGCAAGCTAAAACCTCCAGCACCCTCTCTGTCCAACCAGTGCTTCATGTCCCTGCCCAAGTAGCTGACACACACACACTTTGAGATAAGAGTTTATACAACTACACAGACACTCTTGGGGAAGGCTGGCACAGATTCTTCAGCTGTGCCCCCTTTACCCAGACTAAACTATAGTACCACCTGCCACCACCCACTAATATCAGCTACTCAAAGGCCCTTCTGAAAGGGTGTCCATTTATTACTGTGCAATATTATTATCCAAATGGCAAGAGTAGCCCAGGGCTAAAGCTGTTGGAGTGGCTTTGTACAGTTTTACCAAAGACATGCAAGTACTCTTAAGAGCTTAAATTATCTCTACACAAAACATCTACAGTTGAAAGGTTTAAAAATATTTAATAATAAATAATAAAAACACAAGACAATACTTCTAACTACATAGTGCTAGTCAAGAGTTCAGAGATCGCAGAGAAATACTTAAAATGACACCATAGAATAGTTCTGACATCACAGAAAGACACTTAAGTCTAATCTTCCTAATTCCGAGCCGTTTCTAAGAGAAAACACAGTTCTAAAATAAACTTACATAAAGACACAGGCAGTGCTGAGCTGGATGTTCTCAATACAAAATGCTCAGAGCTCTCTGATTCTCTCTCTTTAAACTGATAACACAAAGCTGCTTCACATGACATCATTCTTCACACTTCGCTGGTGTTCCCAGGCTAACAGAAACTACATTTACATTCTTTACACCTGGTCAGAAACCAGAGGAATAAAGGACATTTATACATGCAAATTCTAGCCAATAACTCTGGCCTCAAAACAATAGGCAGAATTCCTTCATTCAGACGTATTGACTGCAAATTTTGACATCAAATACAGTCATGAAATGCTTGACTTAGCTTTCTTACAGCAGAGTGCACTGTTGTTACATTTTTGCAGTTCAATATACAATGCAGTCTTTTTACATTTAAGAGAATAAGCCTGTGGCTTACATTAATATTTACGATTGACAGAATTATCTACAAAAGTCTATCTGGCTAGGCTGGCAGCCTTCACCTATCTTCACACATCTCCCCCCCCCCCCCCCCGTGGAGAACTCAAGCTAGTTTTTCAAGTGACCCTTGAGAAACATTGCTTGAGAGGGTTAGGTCTGAGTACACCTTACCCGATTCCTTGTCTTGAGACCCCATCTGCGTTGGCATTGCTAACCCCACTGCGGTGCTGCACTGACATATATGCTTGCAACCCTAGGCTCCATCTTAGCAACTTGGCATTTTGCTGGCTGGCTTTGTTTAACCATGTGAGGGGGTTTGCGATCTGTCACTGCCGTGAATTTTTTTCCATACAGATAAGGCTGAAGTTTCTGCAGTGCCCACACTATGGCTAGACATTCCTTTTCTACAGCTGCATAACATTCCTCCCTGGGTTGGACCCTACAACTGAGATAAACCACTGGGTGCTCTTCTCCCTCTGAAGAAATCTGGCTAATACAGCCCCCACCCCATGGTTGAAGCATCCAGCTGCACAACAAATTCTTTGCTGTAATCTGGACTGGCTAACATGGGGGTCTTCACAAAGCTTCTTTAAGCTTCTGGAATGCCTGCTCACATGCTGTGGTCCACACTACCTTATCTGGCCTGTTCTTCCTTGTCAGGTCTGTGAGGGGAGCAGCTATGGTACTATAACTGGGGACAAACTTTATGTAGTACCCTGCTCTCCCTAAGAATGCCCTCACCTGCTTTTTGGTAACAAGTGCAGACCATGCCTGAATGGCTTCCACTTTGGCAGGTTCTGGCCTGAACTTACCACTCTGTGTCCCAGGTAGGAGACCTCTGCCATACTTACCTGACATTTGCTCAACTTAATGGTCAGTCCTGCCCTCTGTAGTCTGCCCAGCACCTTCCTGACATGTTGAAGGTGCTCTTGCCAGGAATGGCTGTAGATGGCAATATCATCTAGGTAAGCAAGGGCAAACCCTCCTGCTCCTGCTTGGATATGATCTACCAGTCTCTAGAAAGTTGCTGGGGCATTCTTCATCCCAAAGGGCATCTTTGTGAACTCATACAAGCCAAAAGGAGTCACAAAGGCTGACTTCTCTTTAGCACTGGGAGTCAAGGGCACCTGCCAGTAACCCTTGGTAAGATCAGTGGTAATAAGATACTTAGCTGTTCTAGGGCCTCATCTGTTCTAGGCATGGGGTAAGCATCTGACTCTGTGTGACTATTTAATTTCCTGTAGTCCACACAGAACCTGGTGCTGCCATCCTCCTTTGACACCAGCACCACTGGGGAGCCCCAGGGACTGTTGGACTCTTGAATTACCCCTAGTTCCAACATCTCCTGTATCTCCTCCCTCAGAGTCTGTTTGACTCTTTCAGGCAACCTATAGGGGCCTGCCTAATAGGCCTTTGGGGTCCTGTATCCATCTTGTGCTGCACAAGGTGGGTGCACCCTGGTTTCCCATTGAACACTTCCCCAAACTCCTGTAACACTGCTTGAATTTCTTGAACCTGGGTAGGAGATAGCTGCTGGGACATTGTTACCCCTTCCACTTAGGTGTCATTCCGAGCCTCACTGAGGAGATCAGTTACCAGATCTCCCTCAGACTCCTCCTGCAATCCACTGCAAATGCTCAGCATAAGGGCCTCCCTATCATGGTAAGGTTTCATCATGTTAACATGGTGCAATTTGTGCCCTTGCCTTCTGCCTAGCAGTTGCACCATGTAGTTAACATCACTTACCTTTCTTACCACCTTGTAGGGTCCCTCCAAAGCTGCTTGCAGCTTGTTTTGTCTGACAGGAATGAGAACCATTATCTGCTGTTCTACAACATACTCTCTAGCTCAAGCAGTCCTGTCATACCACACCTTTTTCTGTTGTTGGGCTTCTGCTAGGTTCTTTTGGTCCAAGTCCATGAGTTCCCTGAGCCTTGTCCTGAGGTTTAGGACATATGCCACAACAGACTCCTTGTGAGATTCACACTCTCCTTTCCACTCATCACAAATTAAATCTAGAGGTCCACTCACCCTATGCCCATACAACTCAAAGGGTGAAAACCTGTGGATTCCTGGGGGACCTCTCTATAAGCAAACAACAGATGGGGCAAATATTTGTCCCACTACCTCTTGAACTGGTCTGCAAATCCCTGTAGCATGGACTTGATTGTAGAGCTTAACCTCTCAACAAGACCATTAGTTTGGGGATGGTAGGGGATGGTCTTCAGGTGCTTCACCCCACAGTACTTTCACAGACAAGCCAGCAGGTCAGGCATGAAATTGGCACCTCTGTCAGTCAGTATTTCTTTTGGGAAACCTACCCTGCTGAAAATCTCTAACAAAGCATTTGCCACCTTTTCTGCCTCAATGGAGGACAGAGCCACTGCCTCAGGGTATCATGTAGCATAATCCACTACCACTAGGATATACTTTTTCCCTGTGGAACTTGGGGTACTCAGAGGCCCCACAATATCCATAGCTACCCTCTGAAATGGCTCCTCAATCACAGGTAAAGGCATCAAAGGAGCTCTCATCTTGTCTACCTTTTGGCACTGCTCACAGGTCCTGCAGTACCCTGTTATATCTCTGGAAATTCCAAGCCAATATAAGTTCTGCATAATACATCTCTTTGTACGTATTATGCCCATATGACATGTAAAAGGAATATAATGGGCTATGGCTAGAAGGACCAGACGGTAGGCTGTAGGCACTACCAACTGCTGTACCCTCTCACCTTCCTCCTCAGGGGTCCACTCTCTATGTAGTAACCCTTTGTCCCCATATACAGATTTGCCCTTCCCTTGAGAATCAGGTGCCTCACTAGTTACCTGCCTCAGGCCTTGCAATGTAGGGTCTGAGAGCTGAGCCTTTCTCAACTCTCTCTTTGTAACCCTTCCCAGCTCCCCTTCCACAGGAAGTCTGGCATCCTCTGACAGTGGTGCCTCACTGTCAGCCTGAGTACTACTACTCACCTCTACCTTTGCAGTCACTCTGTCCAAGGGAACATCAGTACCCACAAGCAGCTGTTGCTCCTCTTCAGTCTCACTGCTACAGCATAGCTTATTCCCTGAAGTAACCAACTCACCAGTCCTGGCTGCAAGTATGCGGTCTGTCTGGGTCTCCCCCAGGCTACCAGACCCGCATGCTTGTCTTGAAGCTTGACTGCATGTAACTGCATTAACACATAGCACTGTCTCATCCAAATCCTTCCCTATCAGGAAATCTGCAGGATGGTAGTTCTGTACCCGGTTGTCTCAAGACACCCTACTATTGGCATTTTGTCTTTCCCACTTACTGGCTCTCCCTCCTTTTGTTCCCCACCTTGCCTCCATGGACATCTGATTGCCTCATGCCCCTACTGGTTGCATTCAAAACATTTAACCCTAGGTCCTGGATGTGTACCTGGACTACTGACAGATTCTGTCGGGGCAGGCTGTGCTGCCCACCATGGGTTCCTTTAGACCCATGAGCAGTACTGGGTGTCCCTTTCCTGTGGAGGGATGCCCTGCTTGCTAGGTATAGGTCTCCCTTCTTCCCCAACTCATCTGAAGTAGCACATTGTCTATCAGGTAACCAGATCCTCGTGTCCTCAGGCAAAGTGCTAAAGGCTTGTTCCCTCACCAAAAGGTCTGCCAGCCCTTCAGGAGTGGTGACCTGACATCCACTCACCCACCTATGAAAATAAGTGTTCAGTTCAGCAATATATTCACATACATTTTCATCTGCCTTGCGTCTATGCTCACAAAACATTTTCCTATACGTTTCAGGTGTTAGCTTAAAATATTCTAACAAGTGATTTTTAACAGCAGTATAATCAAAATATTCACAATCAGCAAGTTTAGACAACACAGTCACAGCTTTACCATGGAGTAAGGGGGTCAGGAACCATACCCAGAGCCTTTGGTCTACTTCATACTGTTTACTACCCCTCAAACATATGAATGAAGCTATCAAAATTATCCCCCTCTTTAAACTGCAGAAGAAATTTACTGACCTTTTGTGCTTCTGGGGTCCAATTACTCCGTTCCCCATTACCTCTATGACTCTGGCGAAGAGTCAGCATCTCCCTGTCATGCTGCCTCTGCCTCTCCTTTTCCTCAGCTTTCCTGTGTAGCAGTTTCTCATTCTCCTCAGCCTGCAGACCTCTCAGTCTCTCAGCTTCTTCTATTTCCAAACGCCTGGCCTCCAACTCAAGTCTCTTTAGCTCCAGATGGATTTTTAAGTCCTCTGCAGAAAGGTTGAGCTGTCCATTCCCTGAGGGTGGTACATCTTCACTGCCAGTCTGATCATCCTCCTGGTTGCTGTTTTCTGATGCAGCTGTGACCAAAGCTGCAATCATGTCTGCCTTAGTCAGGTTTTCATTCACCAGTCCCCTAGCCTGGAACATATCAGCCAGCTGGCTCCTTGTCAGCTTTCCATACTCCTCTGCTGACATGCTGCCTGCTCTCCCTGACTAACTAAGCTAACAAAAGAAATAAAACAATTGTGATCTGAACTCTGAGTATTCACTGCATGGGTGATTAAGAGTACAAAACACCTTCAGTGATCACTGTACACAAGCTACAGGAATTCAGACGACCACACCACTACAAGCCAATTAGTATTTACCAACCAATTAATATGTGGTGTGGATATCCCACCACTGCCAAACAATTAATATGTGATGCCCATGCACTGGCCCAGCAATCAAGGAGCCTCAATCCTCACCACTAACACCAGTGAGGGGCATCCATATAGGGAAAGGATAATGAATACACACACTAAAGTACAATTTCCCTTAGGAGCTCACAGAGATCAAAGTTAGTCTGGAGCTGGTTTCTCCCTTTCTCTCCAGGTCCCCAATAAGACTCCCCACTGGCACAGCTATAGGGTCCAGATCTCAGCCTAGTGGGCAAGCTAAAACCTCCAGCACCCTCTCTATTCATCCAGTGCTTCGTATCCCTGCCCAAGTAGCTGACACACATACACTTTGAGATGATAAGAGTTTATACAACCACATAGACACTCCTGGGGAAGGCTGGCACAGATTCTCCAGCTATGCCCCCTTTACCCAGACTATACAGTAGTACCAGCTCCCACCACCCACTAATATCATCTACTCAAAGGCCCTTCTGAAAGGGTGTCCAATTATTACTGTGCAATATTATTATCCAAATGGTAAGTGTAGCCCAGGGCTAAAGCTATTACAGTGGCTTTGTATAGTTTTACCAAAGACATGCAAGTACTCTTAAGAGCTTAAATTATCTCTACACAAAACAGTCGCAGTTGAAAGGTTTAAAATATTTAGTAATAAATAATAAAAACACAAGATAATACTTCTTACTACACAGTGCTAGTCAGAGTTCAGAGATCACAGAGAAATACTTAAAATAATACCGTAGAATAGTTCTGACATCACAGAAAAACACTTAGTCTAATCTTTCTAATTCCTAGATATTTCTAAGAGAAAACACAGTTGTAAAATAAACTTACATAAAGACACAGGCAGTGCTGAGTTGGATGTTCTCAAGACAAAATGCTCAGAGCTCTCTGATTCTCTCTCTCTTTAAATTGATAACACAAAGCTGCTTCACATGACATCATTCTTCACACTTCTCTGGTGTTCCCAGGCTAATAGAAACTACATTTACATTCTTTACACCTGGTCAGAAACGAGAGCAATAAAGGACATTTATACATGCAAATTCTAGCCATTAACTCTGGCCTCAAAACAATAGGCCGAATTCCTTCATCCAGATGTACTGACTCCAAATTTTGACATCAAAGACAGTCATGAAATGCTTGAGTTAGCTTTCTTACAGCAGAGTACACTGTTGTTACATTTTTGCAGTTTAATATCCAATGCAGTCTTTTCACATTTAAGAGAACAAGCCTGTGGTTTACATTAATATTTACGAATGACAGAATTATATACAAAATTCTATCTGGTTAGGCTGGCAGCCTTCACCTATCTTCACATTAACCATAAATAGAAAAAACAGATTCTAGCACTTAAACTTAAAACTTTTACCCTAGACCAGTTATCCTTATAGCATAGTAATGCTCCTATATCCTTCTGTTTGGAATCCTGGTAGCTTTACTGATCTAAAATGCTGAACATTTTCCCAGAAAGCTGCAAAGATCACATTACTTGATTTACACTAAAATACATCCAGATCTAAATACAATTTGCCTCTTAAAGACCCACTTTTAGGCACGTTGGAATATATAATTATTGTAATTTCATTCTCCATGTATTCTCATCTCTCTTTTAGTTACCATTCCTGCTTTTTTATAACTCCCATTTACATAATCTTTTAATGGTCTCCGTTTGTATATATGAATTCTGGTCAATTTCTTAATGCTTCTGATGGATTTGGGAAGGCCGTAACCATTTTCAAATTATTAGAAATAATATTTTAATGCTATCACTGTCCAAAGAGTTCTGCAATTTCAAGGATCTTGTACTATTATTTTCAGTGGTAATCTCTCTGTTCATGGTACCCTAATTCTATAAGTTACTATTACATTTACCCTTTCTGTTTTGAAACACTCAAGTAATTATTAAGGTTAGTAAGACCTTCAGCTAGGAAGCTCATATGACTTGCATGGCTCTGGGCTTGCCCCCCCCCCCAGTATAGAATCTACCCACATCCACTTCTATTAATTGTAGTCCACTGACGACAAAATCAGAAACTTAAAACCCCATATTCAGATTACAAAAGTTTTTTTTAAACAACTGAAAACTTAAGGATATAGATATGAAAGATGTTTATTAATCTAACTTTTAAAATTCTGTCTGTGAACTTCTCACAAGCTGAAGGAAAGATTTTCCTTCCAGAGAAAAAGCCAAGCTTAAATAGATGGGGATGGGGTAGTATTTTCTGGTCAACTTCCTAGAGAAACAACAGAGGTGGCACTGATTATATACAGGAACTAATTCCTCTCAGAAGCAGTTTATTTGTACATTTACATTCAGTAGACTTTCAAGTTGTCATTCATAATATGGTAAGGAGATATTTTACAATCTTTAACATTTCACTTAAAACCGCAGCACTCACCAATCAGGGTTGATAGATTAGGAAAATGGGAAATAATACACATTTTTTTTTTGAAGTAAAAGTGTGATTCACCACCATTTCTCCAAAAGTTACCAGTCAATCATGACTGAATCAAAATTACGGAAAGCTGAGTGATGATATAACCTCTGGATAAACATACACTAACCTTTATTTAGCGAGTGACTACACAATTAAAACTGAGCAAAAATGCATATAAAACAAAGTAATGGGACAGCTGAAGACCAAGTACATTTGACTTTAATTGTGTGCTTTTTTGCTTAGCATATTAATTACATTACTATAAGTTTCAGGTCACTGAGCTCTTAAAGTCCCTTTTACACTGTGAAGCACTCGTCTCCAAAAATAAGCGAGTAGGCACTGGCAAATTAATTCCACATATGTACATACATACATACACACTTTTTATAGAGGAACAGTGGAAAAAACATGAGGAAAGAAAAATTAAGACAAATATTTTTTCTACTCCATTTTTCATTACGCACTGCACTCCAGTTAGGAAAATGCACAAAACACTGTGTAGCATTACTGACAATGTCAAAAAACATTATAGCACCATTAATAGTTCTACAGGATTGCCAGGCAGCCTGAAAAAAAAAACACTGGGTGGGGAGACAGCAAGTCTCTAAAGCTGCCCACAACTTGAACATTCACACTTTTTCTAACACAAACAGGAAGACCCAGTTTGAAAGTTAGTCCCAGTAGAAGTAATAACTGTTTAAAGACAAAGCTTTTTTCTTAAAGCCAAAAGCTATTTTACTGCATCGGATTATGTAGTTGAAGAGTCTAGAAAAAAAGCTAAATTAACCCTAGGTGCTGAAGAAAAGCTGTAAAAGAACGGTCTCGACTCTAATTCCTATTTTTTTTATTTAAAAATATAATGCTCGGTATAGTGCATAGAACTGGGCAATGAAAATATTTTAACAGTTTACACTTCATTGTGTTTAGTACCATATAGTATAACGTGACAATTAGGGAAGATATGAAGCTAAATAATTAAACTAACTAGAAAAGTTGGGCTGGTAATGTGAATGATGCATTCTTCTGTGCACAAAACAATATCAGGAGTTTCTTTACTCCTGTGCTGTATTGCATAGATACGTCTGTCTATTCAATGAAATGCAATCTTTTTAAGTGAATGTATACCTCTTTCTGTTTGAATGATAACTGGAGGCAGTTTTCTGTATGGCTTGTGTGTTGTATAGAGAAGATTCTGCTTTCATCCAAGGCCACAGTGAGAAATCAGACTTTTTTCCACTGGAAAAAAAGAAGTAGCTGGATAATTTCACTTAAAATGTACCTCGTCTATAGCATAAACTGTAATGTCTGCCATCAAGCACAGAACAAAACATCTTTTTTATGAAATTGTTTTACATATAATAATAATAATAATAGTAAGAAAAAATATATTACTGCATTTATACCACAGTGGAAGGCTCTGCATAGTTTATGCTGTAAGCAAGCCAAACATGGCAGTCTCTCAACTGTACCTCTTCTTTGGCACCTTGAAGATTGGTACTTCATTAAAATAGAAGAATTAGCAAATGATCACTCCCTCACACCGAACGAGCAGTTTCAAACTTGTTTGTCCAACTGGTTTTATTTTAAAATTAAACTCTTGTCTTACGGAAGGTTAATTAAACTTTTGCTCACAATGATACCACAGTTGTCACCAATGCACCTAAATTACAATGGATATGCATTTGGAGGATCCTTTAAAAAAAAAAAAAATCATCTGATTGAAACCTCCAATCGCATCTCCGATGTATTAGGAACGTTAGTGATAGGATTCTTTGGAAAGAAAAGATGCACCTGATCTAAAAATAAAACAAAACACAAGTTTAAAATGGGGATGGTTCGCGCCCCTGCCATATTATCAATGTTGTACATTCTTACCATACTCATAATACTGAATGCGCTTAAATGCATGTGTGGCTCCCAATGTGCAGACACTAACGTTAAGCAAATGAAAATATCTAGTGACATCCATCAGTTGTCAGTGCTGTATCCCAACAGAGATAGTGTCAAATTAAAAAGTAATCACATCCAGGTAGAGCACACCTGATATCCAATAACTCAAATAGCTGCTGCAAGCTATATTCTGTAACCAAAACAAATATGAAGCACAGATGAGTGGGACATCAAGGGCAGCCAAAAGTGTAAGACATATGTGTAAGCAAGCAAATCAGTATTATTCACTGCAAGGCTGCTCAGAAACTGTGACACACTGTAATCATGGTGGTGTTCTAACAGTGAGTGAAAGGTGTCTTTTCTGTGTTTTCTGCAACACCTCCTAGGAGTGCCAGGTACACCAGCCTGTAAATGCAGCCTTTGATAATCAATCCTATTTTGCTCCTGAATCTAAAGTATACATGACAGCTCTCAAGTTTAAAACCCTGTGCCCTAAAATACATCTAAAGAAGCAATGCTGCACTTCTGTTATATTTTGAATATGTAGCGAATAATGCTTGTTAAGCTTGTACACACTCTACATTCTTGGGAAAGCAACGGTGCAAAAGGAGTAAAGATGCTACCTCTTTTAGTAACTCTACATGACTTTCTGTACAAGCAGTAATCTTCAAACTACCATAAAAGTGGCGATGCTTGTTCATGAAATACTGCTTTAGGTGTTCCATATGTTGCACAGAGTTCTGTGTGTTCTAGGAAACATAATGTCGTCAATTTCCTGAGTAATGTCTGGAATTCTATACACTTGCTATTCATAACTGATAAACTGGAGATTTTCAGCTTCTACCACGCATTCTGTACAATGTGGAAATAACAGCCCTTTGGAGTTACATTTGGGAAAATCTACCATATGTTGCATAACACTGAGGGCTCAGAATCACTCACTATGTGTTGGGAAGCTGCCAAACATCCAATCTGTGCACATAATTCAACAAAAACAACTCCAAAGGATGTTGTATATCTTTTAAGACTTACTTGTCATGAAACAAAAAACAAAAGTAGAGCTGTAAACACTCCAGCATATATGAGAAATCCAGGGATAGTGTATAGTTGCCTACAGGAACTAGTACCACCTAGATTAAGTGATATCAGCTGTCCAGCCTGTTCCGCTATAAATATCCAGCAGATTCCATGCAGTTGTTAGTAATAATAGAACAGCAAAATTACTGGCACTATCCACCTGATGCTTATACAAGAATTCACCAGACTTCAAATGTAATACTGACAAATCAGTTTCTTCCAAAAATTATATAAAAGTTACAGAACCCAGCATCGTCTTACAATGCTGTCTATTTACAGTTTGCACTAATGCCTTTCTTGATGTCACTTGTGCAGCAGTCTCAGATGAGAAAGCAAATATTGCACTTTCCACCACAACTACTGGTTACTCAGATGATTTCTCTGCATGCAGTTTAACATCTGCTCTAACTGCTAATAACTCAACCTCCTTGGGGTGTGATGTAGGCATATGGGCTGTACTTTTAATTATTTGTTTAGCCCTGACATGGTTAAAGTTGCACATCTCCCTTTACATCTATCTTTCAATTTCCTCCTGCATGCCCAGTAGCTTTTGTTATCCACCTGTTTATCTTTCTATCCAGTTCTTACCTCTTTTAACCCTGTTGCTCCTCTCCTCCATCCCCCCCACTAGTC
This sequence comes from Protopterus annectens, assembly GCF_019279795.1. Lineage (NCBI taxonomy): Eukaryota > Metazoa > Chordata > Ceratodontiformes > Protopteridae > Protopterus > Protopterus annectens. The sequence continues at coordinate 865,433,500 of NC_056731.1, read as the reverse complement.
TACATTAGGAAGTTGCATCCTGTGGAACCATCTTTAAACTTCTTAACCCCAACCTGCACAAGCCACTCACTCCACAGCCCCTCTGCTTGTTGTACACACCAACAGTAAGTTGAATACTGTATTTTCTTTTCAAATGTTTTTGTACCACTTTGTGAAAATCCTGATAATCTATCTGTATCAGTGTTATCTATACCTTAAATGTAATTACATGTGTGTGTGGCCTACAGTTATATCACTCTAAGCAATATATCTCATTACTGTGTCCCCGCAGTTGGGTGGGCGTTCGAAAGACATGCGTAAATGGGCGTGCCTTCGCTGAAGGTTGAACGTCGAGCTGGCACCTCGGCGTTCGTCAAAATCTACTGCCAACCGGGAAAAGCCAAAAGACAACAACAACTGTGTATTTAAACAAGCTGCTCATTTTTATGACAATTGATATATATATATGCAGTCCTCTTTCTCAGGCTGCTTACAGAAGTAATGATGTTAAACTTGTATACCATGGCATGTATTCATTAAGATTTTATTCAGAAGCATACTGCATACAGTATACTTACACAGTACAACTGACTTGGTCCAGAGCTTAAATAACTGCAGCTTACTAAAACATATTCTGCTGTACTGAATTTGTGATTTTATGTTGTCATTTCTTAACTTGTTGCCTATCTTTTTATACTGCTGTCTCACTATAATATGTGCATGAAGCGTACCTACCCTTGCAAACTGTATTTGTGTAACAATTGCAATGCTATGTAAAAATGTTCTTTTTCAACATTATTGTGTTTGCTGCAAACTAATAATTCTGTTGATATAGACGCAGAGTTAGTTCAAAACTCACATTTTTTACATACATCTTGAGAACATTCATAGAATTGAGTTATTGGTTTGCTTTTCTGCCAGTACTGTGTCTACTAAGACAAATGCACTTTGTGAGTCCTAAGCCAGTACAAGGGCTTCATAGGAACGGCAACAGCATCAGTGGTCTGTTTATTATTTAAACTGTGTATTGCTACCATAAGCTTTGCTTGTGTAACCAAGATTAATGCTTACTGAATTGTATTGCTAGTGTGCAATCTGAATCTATATATACCTTAAAATATGACTTCATTCTGTTAAGTATTATTTCTGCTTGAATTCCAATTCCTTGTGCTGTGTATCTGTCTTATGTATTCTCTGTACATAACCTTACAGTTTATTTTTTGTCTTTTCTAGGTAATTACAGGGCATTTTCTCCTTGAAGATCCCCCAGCCCCCTTCCAGGACATAAACAAAAATAGATTTCAACCACTTGCTTGTTACAGGACAGGTCTCACACTAAAAGAAAATGAACAACAAGGCTACCACTTCAAGATTTTTACATAGGTAAATACTGTTGTTGTATGCATAATCAGAGATTAGAGCATTTTTTCTCTAATTGTACAGTGTGCACGACAGTTAGGGCTCCCAAAATTGATCCCAACCTAAGCTCCGTTCAATATCTGTTTAAAGTAAATTCCTCATAGTCACCGCTACATGACGCTACCCACCTATATTTCAGCCTACTAATATTTTACAGTAACTTATTTATCCCAGTTAACTAATTGCTGCAAACTTATTAAAATACAGCAAAACACAAGCCTCTTAGCTTCCCTTAAGGACTCCTCTCGAACAACCCACCTGGGTACCTTTAAAACCAGCCTTAAAGAAAAGGTGGGTCAAGTATAGAAAGTAATTGGTTGCTTTTAGAAATGTTTTAATATTTAAAGACTGTCATGGTTATGTGTAGTTTGTCTGATGAAGGTTTTTTTAACCTGAAAGCGCTTTCATTTTATAATAAAAGATTACAGCCAGTTTGGACTCTGTTTCGTTTGTTTTTGGATTTGTTCTTACAAGAGGTTTGAGAGGAGTCCTTAAGGGAAGCTAAGAGGCTTGTGTTTTGCTACATTTTGGTTTGTTGTTGCATCTTCTTTCCACATGTCCAAACTACAGAATGATGAGGTTGAACTGGATTACCAGCCACACAAACATTCACTGAGCTCAATAAGTGAGAAATTCAAAAGTAATGTTTCTTCCTGTTTAAATCCTTTACTTGGGATGGACTTGATGAAGAACTATACACAGGAAAATGGCCTATCTGCAGGTGAGCCATTAAATGAGACTTTCTTTGAGCTTTTGACTTGTTTAGATAATACCACAAGAAAGCTGAAATGCCTGCAGTGGCAGAGGTTTCATATGGAAGCATGCTTGGAATATAAAATAGTGCCCAGGGGGATGAGAGTATTACGTATACCAGCACAAGGAGATGCATGTCCTGACTTACTAGCGTGCTGGCAGCAGATAAACATGGATACCAGCGTTCATTATATGAATTTGCTTATAGAATATTTTTTACCTGTTGAAGAAGAACTTCGTAGTGAGGTAAAAGATCTACAGAGTAACCTACAAATGCACTACAACACGGACCAACATCTGTGTAAAAGTACCAAAGTATGGCATAATATAGCCTTGTCTGAAAATAAATTGCAGCAAACAAACATGAAAAAGCTGCAAAGGGACTATCAGGATTTCATGACAGGCTGTATTTTTACATGGCCTCATGAGCAGGCTAGAACTGAATCTAATCCAGCAGTAGCAAGTAACTTACATACCCACAATGTGTCTGCTGAGCCCAGTGAGGTTTTTCAGAATGTTAATGTTAAATAAAATGTGAACAATGCTTTTGTGGCTACAACCACGACAACAGAAGGTTCCATGGTTGCCATGGATCCTAATAGCAACACCTGTACTATGGCTCAGGCTGATGATATTACACAGGGAACCAAACAGTAACAGCATGGGAGCAAGACCGAAAACCGCACTTCCTTCTTCATCATCTTTTTTTGCAGCAAGGAGCAGCTCTATGACTTTTCCAACTTTCCCAGTACCAGTAAGAAAGAAAACAGAAAACAGGCAAGCTTGCTCTGTAGAAAGGAATGTGAAATGGCAAAGAGTCATGAACTGACTGATTTTAATGGCTGTAATGTATTTAATATATCTAGTGTTCAACTGACTAAAGAACAAATGAATGTTTTAGGTAAAGGATTATCGTTTGTACCCAGTAGGGCAACAGTATTAAGTGAATTTATACTGGATTTGCACATGTTTGGGCGGAAAGGTATTCTGAATAACATGTTTAGGGGAAACAGCCATTATACTAATGTTATGAAACATCAGAGTACTTTTGTACCAGTTATGCACCCCACAGTTCATGCTTATTTAAAAACTTGTGAGGATGAAATAAGACTTTATCTTAATAATGCAACATGCAGGTTTAATAACAACTTATTTGGAAAGGCAAGCACTGCTAGATCTTATGAATGACAATAGACTGTATGAAACCAGCTGATAAGGGTGGGGCCGTTGCAGTTATGGATACTACAGCATACATACAATCCTTGGATGCCCTAACTAGTGATATCAGTACTTATAGAAATGTTTCACCTTTGATGGTTAAGCACTATGTAAGTAATGTTGGAAATAAGCTAAGGGCTTTAAGAATAAATGGAGTGTTAGATGATGACTTGTATGCATTTTTCAGCATTGAACATCCAGTAATTCCTATTTTTAAAGCACTACCAAAAATGCATAACAATACCCTACCCCTGCCGATGAGACCAATAGTTTCAGGGAGGGGATGGGTTACTGAACATTTATCTATGTGGGTAGAAGCAAAATTGAAAAATCTGCTTGCTTATTTTCCTAGGATTTTGAAAGACACTGCACAATTCTTATCAAAATTGTATGATGCTTGCCAAACTTTAGATTTGAAGAATGTGTTGATGGTAACCATGGACATCAACAGTTTGTTCACGGTCATCACAAATAAATTTGGGTTAAAGGCAGTGAAAGAGGTACATGCATATAGTTAATATATAAGATGAGAATACCAATATTTTAATCCTGGAAGCACTAGCATTGGTGTTAGAAAATAACATCTTTCTTTGTAATTGAACACATTATAGGCAGGTACAGGGTGTTGCCATGGGCACACCCTGTGCCAATTCATATGCTAATCTAGTGCTAGCCTTCTGGTAAGATAAATATATTTTTAAGTGTGAACATCTATGGAAGACTTTAACAATTTTTTATGCCAGATTTGTGGATAATATTTTTTTTGTTGTGGGCACAGGGCAGTGATGAACTGTTAAACTTTGTTGATTACCTGGAGAAAACTACAGATTTTCTTAGGTTCTCAGTAGAGCATAACAATAAGACCACTGCATTTTTAGATGTCACATTAAATAAAAATGTAACTGGTAAGATAAACACCACCTTGCATAGGAAATTGTGCTGGAGAAATAATTATTTGAATGCACGTAGTATGCATCCTAGGCATACTTTTCATAATATTATGCAAGGGCAAGGATACAGAGTTTCTCGGCTGTGCACAGACAATAATGAGTTTCACAAAGAAATAGATGTGTTAAATGAACATCTTAAGGAAAAGGGTTATTCAAAGGAAAAATTAGAAAAAACTAAGAACAGTATATTATCCAACAGGGAAGCCAGGGCCAAACCGTGGTTTTCTGATAATAAAGAACAATAGGGAGATAAGATGAAGCCATCTAATAAGTATGTCAACAAACCCAAGGTAATGCTACATTACAGTAACAATGTGTATGGGATATGTGATATTATTATGAAAAACTGGAAGATACTAAGAAGTGACAATCACTTGAAGGATATTTTAGATGAGAAACCTTGATTTACCTTCAAGCGAAATAGTGATATAAAAGGTATGTTATGCATAGATCCTGGTTTGAAAAAAGAAGAAGGCTAACCGTGCTTCCTCTGCACACATGAGAACAGGGACTTTTCCCTGTAGGCATTGTAAAGCATGTTCAAATGTGAATGGTTTAAATTATTTTATACATCCTGTTTCAAACAAAACTCGTTATTAAATCCTGGCAGCACCCAAAACCCATCTCCATTTCCAGACAAAAGCCCAGTTGAAATCACTGACATATTTAATAAAAACTTTATTGATATGATCCTTACGTTAGTAAATGCAGGCAATATCCCAACCCCCATTAACCCATCCACCATACCTCAAGGCAATATCAGCTCCATACCATCCTTTAACTTCCAACCTGTAGCAACCTTTCAAATACAAACATTACTCAACAAATTGAAACCAGGCTCCTTATCCACCAATAATCTCCCCCCAGAATACCTCAAAATTAGTGCTAAGGCAATAGGTTTCCCAGTAAGTATCCTTATAAACCAATCACTTGCAGAACACACAGTCCCCCAGCTCTGGAAAAAATCAATAATCACCCCACTTCATAAAGGTGGAAACCCTCATGACCTAATTTTAGACCCATTTCCATACTGTCACCTCTATCTAAAATAATGGAAAAATCCATCCACAAACAACTGGTTGAATATCTAACCAGCAACAACCTACTATCCCCTTCACAACATGGTTTTCAACCATCTCACAGTACCATTACTGCCCTAGTCTTCTTCACAAATTTCATCTATAATGCCCTAGATAGTAACCTACTTACATCAGTCCAGCATTTGACACAGTCTCCCACATCAAACTTATCCAGCAACTGCAATCACTAGGATGCTTTGATGCCACCCTAACCTGGTTCACTAGTTACTTGGAAAACAGACAGCAATCCATAAAATGGCAGAATAACCTCTCTAGCTTTCTCCCAAATAACATAGGAGTGCCCCAGGGATCATTCTTATGACCCCTACTATTCAACATTTTTATAAATGACCTACATAAAGTTCCCTCTGACTGTACTACCATACAATATACAGACAATTCAACCATAATCTGTACCTCCAGTAACTTCTCTGACCTCCAAAAGTTAACACAAAAGGCCTTTCCATCCATAGAATTCTGGCTAAACCAGTCACAGCTATTACTTAACCCTAATAAATCTAAATTACTCATCTTTGCATCTAAACCTGTTCCCACAGACTTTACTATATTCTCCATAAACAAAACCCAAATAGAGTTAGTAAATCAGGCCAAACTGCTAGGAATTACTATTGACAGCAAACTTAGCTTTGACTTGCATATTAATAACGCAGTAAAAAAAGACACTTCAAATTAGGCAAACTTTACAGAAACAAACAATACTTAGACAAATCTATCCAAATAAAACTTTCAAAAAGTCTTCTCCTTTCAACCTTACTATATGGGTCTCCTATCTTCACCAATCTCCATAACTCTTTGCAACATAAACTGCAGTCCTGTTATTATAAGATTGCAAAATTCACATCAGCTCAACCAAATTGCACCCACCACTGCCAGGTCACTAGAGAACTAAACTGGCTAGAATTTGCACATTACCTACATTACACACAACCTACCTTTCCCCATAGACTCAGTTATAAACCTGAGTCTTGCCCTTCCCTGAAAAATATAATTGAATCTTATATCCCATCCAAAATTCTATGCTCTAACAATAAACACCTACTTAAAGTATCAAAACCTAGTTAAAGAGCAGGTAGCTGCCAATATTCCCATTCCATAACTAAGCTGTGTAATGCCCTCCCTTCATCAGTTACAGAATCAGACAACACAATCGCCTTTAAAAGAAAACTAAAACAACATCTCACTGATAACCCCTGCTGCACATGCAACACATATCCACCGCCTCCTTAATCTAGCAAAACTGTTTCACATAGCAAATATACTTACAGTATGTATATGTCATACTGTTAGACCATATGAGTTATCCCTTATCTTTATTATCCTACTCCACACATCTATACAACTATCTTAACACATTTTCTCTTCTGTCACTTTCTACTTTTAATACTACCATTAAATGCATACCACCTATAAGCTACATATTCCCAGCACCTAGCTATAAGATTCTAACTATATCTATCCTACCTTTAAGTTTAACTTTCTAATTCTACCTTCCCACTACACTTACCTTTCCCTTTTCCTACTCCCCCCCCAAAAAACTGAGCTGCATTGTTAAATATTTCTAACTGTATAATTTTCCTACATGCTAATCTTCCATTGTTACTGTATTGTGCCTTTTTACAACATATGTGCTGTTTAGATAGTTTTCTGTATTATTTCACTTGCTTTATAAGTAATTGTTTCCTTACAAATTCATGTAATGATTTTCATGTAACTTGGAGCTTTTCTCCCCAGGCCTCTACTGAAAATGGGTCTCAAGCCCAGTGGACTTTCCCAGTCAATAAATAAATAAATAAATATTTGCCATACACTTTACCATCAAGAGATAGGAAGTCCTTCTCTATGTTGGACTTCATTGTGCTGTAACAGTCTTCAAGTATTCCTACGATTGCATAATCATGTGCCACACTTTGCTGAGCCATTTGCTTATTACATGTTGATTTTAGCAGAGTCCACGTGTCTTAAATATGACACTGATACATACATTGCAATACTGAGCTTCGACATTTTGATCCATCAGCTATTTCATAGTTTGACATTGTCAGCATTGTATGATTTCCACTATGTGCTAGTGTGTGAAAATTTCTCGGAGGTCCTGCACCACAGAGAATACACAATTGTAAATGGAGAAATACAGGAAGAAAGCATTCTATGTGGGGGGATCAAACTCTCAAGTGCCTTCCTGTTAGGGACTGTACCCCATGCACCTTGTTAAATGTTATAATCAACACCAAGGTTCCCATTACTTTTATAAAAGGTAAATTTTTTAAAGCAAAACAAACAAAAAATGTGCCTGCCTTTCTCTAGGTGACTTAAGGAACAGGGAAATACAATGTTTGAATCACAATACTTGAAAAATCTCTAATTTCAGGTCTGTTGTTCTAAAAGTATGTGCGGCATACATTAGTAATACAGAATTCTTGAATCTGGAAAGTATCTGTGTGATTTTCTAGGTGTTTATACTGGGGTATATTTTTAGCAAGCTGACCATATGGTATTGTTACCACTGAGAGAAAGACCAAGATGGAAATGTTGTGTCATCGCAAGTTTTTGCCTACGAGTATTACCGTAATTGAATGATACTGTCTGGCAATTGGCACAGAAGGCTAAGGCTGTGAGATGTGGTACTGGGTTTGATTCCCTCATCTGTCATTTGTCTACTGTGATCTTGAGCAGGTTATTTAACCAGACATTGCTCCCAAGTTGCCCCTGAAAAGTGATTGTGTGTCTAGTGGACCTACTTGGCTAACAAATGGATATTATTAGTTAAGGGCTTCACTGACTGCATTAGGTTTGGACAACACAATGTACTGCATTAAGAGGATAAGGGGAAGGCATAGGTGCTGCATCATTGTTGAAGAACCTTTAGTCCACGGCATACAAATGGCTTGCAGGTAAATGCATTACACTGGAGTGAATTTATATAGATAGAACAAGAAAGCAGGTTTATAACAGATTTATAGGTAACCCGATACTGTCTAGGTAGAGGCAATGGAAGCAGTGTATGAGCCAAATGAAGTGACTGCATATAGGCAGGGTGACATTTAAGGAAACAAGCTGATACCTGAGCTGTACAACCAAGATTGTTTATTTCCTCAGCAGGTTAGAAGTGAATGAGAATGCTGAAGGGCTTAGTGAGATCAGCAAATACTGCATCTTTGAGACTTTTTTATTTATCTGTTTATTTCTTTAGTTATTTATTTCTTTGTTTAGTTATTAATTTACTTATTTACATACTTCAGTTTGGTAACTGACCTGGGTAAGTAGTCTGGTTGACAGACCCTTTTCTGTTATGACCCAGGCACCATGGAGCAAGACACAAAGAGAAAATTATACAGACCCAGGGATTCAGTAATGCCTACAGTAAGTGTACACTGTTATGAGTGAGCAGACAACTCACACCTTCTTCCTCCTAATTATAATTTTCCTACTGATATTCTTGCAGTTTTAAATACTGATAGGGTTTTATAAAGATTACCACAAAGTGTACACTGCATGTACACTTAGTGTAATCTTTCTGAGTTACTAGAAAACAAAAACATGTGATATAAATGTCCTTGAATACATATTGTGTGCACTTAGTGTAGGCTTTATTGAGTCTGGCCCTATGGACTAAAGTATATAACAGAGGTGTACATAATAAAGTAACAAAGTTGAGGCAATGTATTTGCATGTTATTTACAAATTTAAATGCATGTAATATTATTTATAGCATGTACATTTAAGATGTACATTCAAAAACTGGTTATTTGTTAAAAATATATCTTTACCAGAAAAATGTGACTACAGCATGAGCTGCAAGAAATAGCCATTGTCATTGAAGCTAGAGCATTTGGTGTCCTTAAACAGATTTTTTTTTTAGTTTTGTTTTTAAATAACTGAAGTGCCTCTTGGTACTTCACTTCTACAGGTAGCCAAATCCAAACAGCTAAGCCTAGCCTGGAGATAGCTCTTCCTCCTGTAGAGGTTTAAAAAACAAGATCTGATAAGCGTAATGATATTTTCTTGGCTGTGCATTTAGTTTACTTGATTCGTAATTTTGTTTTCGGAGGGCAGTGTCCCATTTTTAACAGCTTACTGATTTGACAACTAAGTTGAAATGTGCCTCTTTTATTTACAGGTAGCCAGTTATACTGCTGTAGAAGCTGGCAGTGATGAGTTTCAGGTTATGCAAGAACATTATCTGCAGATTTTTTTATAGTAGTTTATATTTTACACGTTTGAGCCAAAATGTAAGGTTACAAGACAGACCCCATATTAGATTTTAGCTAAGTCATTATAAGTTGTAGGGGTGAGAAGGTATGAGATTCAGTAGTATAATTTTAGTTGGTGGAAAGTTTTGATAATAATACTGTTAATATGCTTTGCCAATGAAAGACTTTCAGAATCCATGTCATAAAGTTGTGATGAAAGGAAGTACTGCCAGCACAGACAGCTGTAATTTTGTAAATAATTATATGTCATTTGTGAATATCAAACTGATTTATGCAAGATGTTGGTGTTACAAATGTATTAGAACTGTATGTCATGTGTATATCAAATGGATTTGTACAGATATTTGTGTTGAAAATGTATTTGTAAAGTGTTTGTGTTTGAAATGTATCCACAGTGTTTCCTACTGGAGAGAACAGAAATGTACATGTACTATTGTAACTGTTTAAATGTTTATGTTTTAACAGAGGAAGCTGTAAGTCAGGAGGTTAACATCAGTCCAGCACACTTTAAAAATAAATCTGAAATTAAATCACGTTTTAGGCTAGGCCATAAAGATGCTATCTCACAGGTTTCAATGCAGCCAGAGACACAAAGTCTGTACTAGGAAGCTTTCTGTATTGTCTTTGGGGTGAACTAATTACTATTGTGGAAATGTGGATGTATGGAACTGTTTTATGACTTCCAGCAGCTGCGAAAGATCTGAGCAAAAGCCCTTGTGTGTGGATTTTTATAGGTAGGTGCTAAGTCCTGCCAGCTTCCAGCAATTGAGGTTTGCATTGAAACTAGAAGTCAGATGACCAGAAGTGATGTCATTCTGCAAGGTGTCTCAGAAGTAATGTTTTAGATGTTATTTTGAGAAGTCTCTTAGACTGAGCATTCTATATTCCATCTTGTGCCTGACAACAAGAACTATTCACCACATCTGCCTTGCTTTATTAAGTAATTAGGGAATAATAACTCTCTTAGATACAGTCAGGAATATAGTGAAGCTTAGTTTACATATTGTCTTTCTTTATTTGTCTGAGTCTGTCCTTCAATGTTATTTTAAATATTTCCTGTGATTTGAACTCTGATGTCACTGTGAATATATACTTAGTATTTTCTTGTTCTTTTATTATTTATTATTAAATATATTTAAACCTTTCATTGTGTCTTATCTTTGTAGAGATATTTAAGTTTTGAGAATACTTGCATATTTATTTGGTGCCACTGTGTGGGCCACTACTAAAAACCTTGCTGTTGGTCAAACTACCATTTGTATTAATATTAATTTCACTCAATATATGGGGTACCCTTGGAAGAGCCTACAGGTAGCTGGCAGGAGTGTCTGGTGGCAGTTGTGATGAAAGGAGATACTGCTAGCACAGCTAGCTGGAATTTTGTAAATAATTATAAATCATTGGTGAATATCGAAATGATGTATATAAGATGCTTGTGTTACAAATGTATTAGAACTGTATGTCATGTGTATATGAAACTGCTCTGTACAGATGTTTGTGTTGAACAGGTATTTTCTAAAGTGCTTGTGCTTAAAATATATCCACAGTGTGCCCTACTGGAAGAGAACAGATGTACATGCACTATTGTAACTGTTGTATATGTCAACAGAGGAAACTGGAGGGTTAACTTCAGTCCAGCAAACTTTAGAAAAATAGCTGAAATTAAATTACTTTATAGGCTACACAATAAAAGAGGCCATCTCTCAGGTTTTCAATGCAGCTAGAGGCACAGAGTCTGTACTAGGAAGCTTTCTGTATTGTCCTTGGAGTGAACTAATTGCCACTTTTGAAGCATGAAGGAATGCAATTGTTTTACGACTTTCAGCATCTGCCAAAGATCTGAGGAAAAACCCTTGTCTGTATATTTTTACAGGTAGATGCCAAATGCTGCCAGCTTCTAGCAATGCGGGTTTTGGCCTGGGAACTAGTAGTCATATGACCAGAAATGCTGTCATTCTGCAAGCTATCCCAGCAGTAATATTTTAGATATTAATTTGAGAAGTCTCTTAGTGAGACAGAGCATTCTGCACCTGACAACAACAAGATCCACTCATGACATTTGCCTTGCTGTAATGAAGTAAGTTTCTAAGGAACAGTATAACTCTCTTAGATACAGTCAGGAATATAGTAAAGCTTAGTTTAGATGTTTTTCTTTATTTATGTGAGCCTGTACTGCAATGTTATTTTAAATATTTCCTGTGGTTTTGAACTCTGGTGTCACCGTGAATAAATTTTTAGTATTGTTTTGTTCTTTTATTATTCATTATTAAATATATTTAAACCTTGTATTGTGACTAATTTGTGTAGAGATATTTAAGTATTGAGAGTACTTGCATATTTATTTGGTGACAATGTGTGAGCCACTCCTAATAGCCTTGCTTTTGGTCAGACTACCATTTGTATTAATATTAATATTAATATTACACAGTAGGATTGGACACCTTGTTAAGGGCCTTAAAGTAGCTGATAAAGGGTGAATGGTGGCACTGGAAACTACCTTGTAGTCTGGGAAGAAGGGGACATAGCTAGTAAACCTGTTCCAGCCTTTCCCAGGCATGTGCGTGCGTGTGTGTGTGTGTGTGTGTGTGTGTGTGTGTGTGTGTGTCTGTAAATCAAATCTCAAAGAGTATGTGTGTCAGCTACTTGGGCAGGGATACAAAGCACTGCTTGGACAGAGAGGGTGCTGGAGGCCTTGGCTTGGACATTCAGCTGAGATCTATAGCTGTGCCAGTGGGGAGTCTTACTGGGGATCTGAAGGAAGAGGGAGAAATCAGCCCTGGACTAATTGTGGTATCTGTGTGCTCTTATGGGAAATTGCACTTGATGCAGAGAGCTGCATCAGGAAATACTGTGTTTGTACATGTTATCCTCCCAGTGATTGTCCCTCATTGGTGCTAGTGGTGAAGATTGAGGCTCCTTGATTACTGGCCCAGAGGTGGAGGGTGGAGGGTTGTCACATATTGGTTGGCAGTGGTGGGATATCTACATCACATATTGGCTGGCAGTGGTGGAATATCCACATCACAGAAGTATTGCAGTGAACATACAATGGCTTCTTAACCTGACAATATTAGGTTAGATGAATCTATAGGTGGAGCTGCACTCTGAGAGTTACTGAAAATTAACATTTCTCTCTCTCTCTTTCTCCAGTAACTTGCTAAATGATGAAATATTGATACACTGATACTATTTTACACTTACGGATTAACATATAATGGGTAGACTTTATGAAAAAAATGGTATGGCAAGTGGATCCATGCCGTGCTATGCTGAAACCTACAGGAGGATATGGGGGTTGCAGGAAGAAGGGACCACAGTGGGGATTATATAAGGAATACTATCCAGCTTGTGCACAGAACCAACCACTATACACTTTGCTACTGAAATGTGATTATTGTAGAGAATCATTATGTGCCTCATTTGCACAATAACAGAAGAAACCAAGTGTCTGGTCTGGTACATCTCTAGCAGGAATTGAGCATTACTTGTGCATCTGTGACAGCGTTGGAGTACCACTCACTGACAGTTGAGTATGAGGGAGCTCTCTTGGCACTAATTCTTAACTTGCAGAACAAGGCAGATACAGGGATCCAGCCACTTACAAGTGGGAGTGGAAGTGGAAGACAACAGTGACTGTTACTGTGTGTGTGTATGTGTGTGTGTGTGTGTGTGCGTGTGTGTGTGTGTGTGTGTGTGTGTGTGTGTGTGTGTGTGTGTGTGTGTGTGGGTGCATGCGTGTGTGTGCATGTGTGTGTGTGTGTGTGTGTGTGTGTGTGTGTGTGTGTGTGTGTGTGTGTGTGTGTGTGTGTGTGTGTCTGTGTGAGAGGAGGGTGGGGTGGAGGTTACACCAAGTCTTTTACCCTGGAGCCCTCTGTTGTAGCACCTGTAGCCATTGTGTACTGGGTTTTAACCACGTCCTGTGTGGCTGTTGGAGTCCCCTCAGTGGGGAAGGAAGAGCCACTCTTGTCAGTCCTGGGAGAAGGAACAGGGAAAGTTTTCCATTTGTATCAGAATGCTGTACCCATCCCTGGAGAAGCAGCTGTCATTAGTAGCATGGTTGGTCCCATTTTACCTGTTAAAAAAAAAACAGAAAACCAAGCATATATCTACTCCTCTTAAAATTTCTTTGGATAGGAGTATTTTACTGGGTCTGTCTCAGGGTTTAATTCAGGCTATTGATCCTTCTTGTAAAGTATTTTCTGGTAAAAGAAAGAAGGATTCCTCTTTTCTGAAGAGATTCAAGATTCGGATTCTGAACAAGAAGGTGCAGAGATGGATTCAGAGTTTTTCCCTCCAATTTCTGATACAGACTCAGAGCTCAGTTTATGATTTGCCCTGTGGGGGTTTCTTTTTCTTTGAGACTATTGTTAGAATGTGCCAGTGCTTTTAATGGGAAAACACAAAGGTTTCTCAGTCCCTCAGAAAATACAATGAGCTGTTATAGAATGATTTTCCAGAACTTACACCCAGTCCTCCTGTTTTGTCTGCTTTAGAGATGTGTGTGTGTATTTGTGTGTGTGTGTGTATGTGTGTGTGTGTGTGTGTGTGTGTGTGTGTGTGTGTGTGTGTGTGTGTGTGAGAGAGAGGTGGGTAGGGTGGGGGTTACACCAAGTGCTTACAAGTCAGGTATGAGTGAGAGAAACAAGACAGTCTGACTGTGAGAAAAAAGAGGTTACAAAGGGAATCAGGCCAATGATACTGTATTAAGTGGTGTGGAGGGGCTTTGAACGCCTGTCACTGATAGATAATGTGGGAAGCAGGCAGATATTTCTAGTTGTTGACATGTGGCTAAGGAGACACACAGGGATCTCCAGTCTCTGTCTGGTGGGTGGGAGAAGCCTGTGCAAGTCTTTGATGTTTCTTGGAGGTAGTGTGATGCTGTTGGTATGGTAACAGCTCTGATCACTACTGAGCCATATTAAGGGACAAGGATGCCTGCTACATGTATTTATATATGGGTTAGGGTCAGAAGGTGCTCCTTGCTAGTGGGAGACCATCAGCTGTTAGTGGATGTTTGGTGTGCGTTGTATACTCCATGATGTCCAGACGTATTTTGCCAGATCCATCACTAACAAATCAGATGTTCAAGAACTGCATACCTCCAATCATGCCTCTCAACTTCTTTGCATAAGAATTCTGGACAAAGCCAAAAATAATATGTGTGTGGGGTGGCAAAGGCCCCAAATAAGGGAGATTTTTTAAAAGTTACTTTAATTCTATTAAACAGTTAATAAAACCACCGATTTTGTATCAACATGTATTACAGAAGTAAGACGTATGAAACTGTAATACCTGACATTACATGGTGCCTATAAGCCTCAGTGATTTACTTGAGCATCAAATGTTTTACAAGGGACAGGGCAAAAATGTGAGATGAAATCATGGATATTCTGCAAAGTCAGGGACATTGGAGAAGTATACCACCACCCACCGCCTATACTCAAGCAAAATGTGCCACTTATCTGTAATATTATAAGTTTACCTACAGATGAAGTATTTTGCCAATGAGAGTGCAGCCTAAGTTGGCAAATTACACTGCCTGTGGGTAAATCTAAAACAATACAAGTAGTGCTTATTTTGGTTGCACAATGGCATATTAAACTCTTGTTTTTTTTTTTTTTTTTAAATAATACCACTTCGTAATGCCTACGAGAGTGCCAGTTTTTTTGTATACAATATGAGGAGTAGTTGGAGTTATTGTGCTAATGCAGTGCAGCGCTTTAATGTAGAACTTGTGATAGATGTTGTGGCTTTTTATATGTTTATTATTTTGGTATGTCCTAATTTTTTTATTGCAGCTTTTTTTTTTCCAGAAAGTTGTTTTATTTGAGCTTGTTACCAGATGGAAAATGGTACTACCTACCATTCTTTGACGTAGTTAGGTTATTAATAAAAGAGAAAGTGCAACTACAGACAGAAAGTGAAACTACAAACTAAAGTGGTTTATTTAACAATCATTTCATATCTGTATATGGTCCTTGTTAGTCACAATGACACTTAGTGGCCAAACTATAAACTGCAGCTGGGTAGAGAAAAGTCTTCCATTTTTTAAATAAAATCATATGCTTTATTTTAAACCAGCAAAATAATTAAATAATCAAACAAAGTAATAAATTAGAAGAGCCTTTCGACTAGTAACTGCTTACAGTTTTGAAGGAGAGGCAGTGTTAAACAGCAGTGTCGGGGGTGTAACAGGTAGCACACTTGCCTTTGTTGCAGAAGGCTGTGGTCCTAGTCCCACACCAGGTAAACTAATTGCTGACACTGCAGTGTAGCATAAGGGGGTGCTGCACTCCTGAGTGTGCTGTTCTATGGATGAGATATTAAATGGAGGCCCCATCTGCTTGAGTTGGCAGTAGCTCAGGTGAATATAAAAGATCGCATGGCACCTAGTAAAAAGAATTGGGTAAGTTCCTGATGCCCTAACCAGATTTCCCCAGTAGTATAAATATCACTTTGGGCCTACCCTTCAAAGAAGCTACTGGCCTAGTGCGACTAACCTGGTGAACAAAAGGGTAAATAAACATAAACATTCATTGTTAGTCTACTCAGGTAATTTGTAGATTCTAGTAGTCCTTACCAGAGCTATAGCTGTTGTAGTGGGCAAAGTTAAATTTGCCATCCCTGTTAAGTCCAGCTGCAGGAGGGTACATGTCAAAGTAAAAAACTAAGAAATGCCAGGTTGAATTAATGAATTGATTTTCTTCAGTTCTTTTTTTCTCTTCAGTTGCATTGATCATGGTCCAGTTTGTTTTTAGTTTTAGTTCAGTTGGTTTGTTGAATTTCTACAATATATTGGGAAAGTGAAGAGAACTCTGGACCCACACTCATTTGCTCAGCTGTAAAACAAGCCTTCTTCCATATTTCTTGTCCATATAGGTTGTCAGAAAATTCTGTTATTGACATCCTGCTAGCACAACGTCAGCTGAGTGTGTTGAAGCAAAAGTAGGCACGGTATTTTACTTTATTTTTCATTTGGTAACCAGGTAAGTGAACTCATCCAAGAACCCTTTTCAGGCTTGACCTGGGCCAAAGGCCTAAAAACCAGCTTATATAATATATATTACAGCAGAAAAGAAGCACAGTTTGCAAAAATAAGAAGAATTAAATACATTTTGCAAGTGCCAATGTTTACATGAGTGCACACAACTGAAAAACAAAAAAGCAGTTCTGGAAAGATCAGGTTATTCTGAGTAAATATAAATACAGTATAAACATAGATCAGGTTACTTTAAGTAAATGGAGGTACAATGCAAACATAGGAACATTCCGTGTAAGTCATTTAGTACAACATTTGGTAGAAAGTAGTGGAGTTTTGGAGTAAACACTATTAATGCTAAAAATTAGCAGGATAGGAAGGGACCTATGATTGTAGTACCAAAGGGGTGGTATACACAGTGACTTCTTTGTCCTGTGAGGCTTTTTGTATAGGGAATGAAGAGAACATTTTGAAGAAGAGACTATACCAGCATACATATGTGATTAAAAAGAATGATTCCACTAAAGCATTAAGTAAGCAAGTCAAAGAATGCCAGAATTTTAACAAATTTGTTTTTTGTGTTTTGGAAAAAGTGAACATTAATGTGAGGGGAGGAAATTGGTCTGTATATCTGGAATACAGTGAAATTAACTGGCAAGTCTTGCTTAATGCTACATAGCTGCAAGGAATTAATCATAAGAATTTTATAGCTAGTTTGTTAGCAACAAATAGACTTTGTGCAAATTTATTATTGTTATTTTTGAGTATTACTTGATAATTTGTATCTGTTTTTAAATGTTCACTATTTAATTGTATGTATTCATTAATATTTATTTCTATATAGTTTACAATGCTTAACAGAGAATTAATTGATGTTGTTTATTTATTGGTCCAATATCCAGTCAAAATGTTATTTGATTTAACAATGCATATAAATAAGATACCAGTATTTACAAGAATTCAAGCATACATGCTGTTAAAATACTTTAAAGATTGGTTATACAATGAGATAAGGATTGTATATTTTTTCAATAATAATTATATTATTATTTATTTATTGACATTTGTTAACCGGGAAAGTCCACTGGGCCAATGATCCATTTTCAGTGGAGGCCCGGGGAGAAAAGCTCCATACAAGCACAAAAAGTTTTACATAACATCAGCTTAACTTTGAAAATCAAGAAGGTTTTTACATAATACAAATTGAAGTAGATATACAAGACAAATACATATTTAAAGGTATACAATACAAGAAAAACAAACCCAGTGTGTTAGATTTTTAGTAATTCTGTTTGTATATTCGCATACGTAAGAATACTGTTTAATCAATTCTGTTTATTTAGCCACAGAAATAAAGAAAGCAAGACAGATTGGCTATGAAGACAGTATAAATTGTGACTATATTAAGTTAGTAAAAGTATTTGTAGTGTATAGTGACCAAAACATTTAAGGTGGTTTAATTATATGACTACAAGAACAATCAAGGTTATTGAGATAGTGTTCTTTTAGTGCAAATTTAAATGTTTTTAAAGAGTCTAGTTAAGTAAGAGAGAGAGGGAGCGCATTCCAAAGTTTGGCAATGGCATGGGAATAGAGACATTGTCCAGCTCTTTTGTTGGGTTTATTTTTGGTTAAGAGTTGTTTGTTAGAGGACATAAGTTGCCGAGTAGGGGTGTGTATTTGTATTATAGTTTGAGGGGATGGGCAGAAGTTTGGATTATTTAGTAGTTTGTGGGTGAGAGTAAGCTGCCTTTCTAATATTATGGGATGCTATGATAACCTACTCATTTGGTAAAATAAAAGACTGCTGTAATAGAAAGCATAAAGACGGAGATAAAGAGATGAAATCAATTCAAGAAAAAATATATATGATGCCATATTATAAGGGCAAAGAAAAAACAGAAAAAATATAAAAAACGTAAAGATGGTCAACAAACACACTGCCTTATTGGCATATGGGTAGAGGTGTCTTTCTACCCTACCTCTGGCAGTCTGTCAAAGCTCAGAATTCCTCCCACTGCCTGTCAGTGAGTGAGAAGGGCCATTCACCTTACAGGATCAGGACAGCCCTACACACTCACATACAGGCCCCATTCTGTTTTCTTGTGCCATACTCAGAGAAAGATCTCTTGAATTTTAACTTTCTTTCTGGGGAGTCCAGCTGCCGAGCTCATATAAGAAACTCCTTTGGGTTTTATTTCCTCCTTGTACCTTTTCTATCAGTGCTTGAATAGTGTATTCTGCTGCTTTGACTGTTTTTCTTATTAGAAATTTTGTATATGCTTCTGTTTTTACTTTGACTTGCGCAGTAAGGCCTGTTGATTAAAAGCTTCAATTTGGTAGTTTTGACAGGAAAACTTGATATTGCATTTTTTTTTCTTTGGGGTTATGATTATTTGAGTTGATTGAGTATGATTACAGCATTTTAAAATCTTTTTTCATTTGAATTTTGATTTTTGGTACCATTTCGTATGTTTAACATTTCTGATAGGAATTTTTCAACAGTTTATACTTTTTTATTGTCTAATACTGTTGCAAGCTGTATCCATTAATTTTGACTGAAACTAGCCTTTTTTATAACATTGTGGAACTTTTCTGCATGTATTTTGTGCTTTGAACTGTGTTACTAAAAATACTGTAATTTTCCCTGTGCAGTGCTCAGAATAGTATCCTTGCATAAATAGTCTGTAGATTGCTATTTAGGAGATTAGTGGGATTTGTTCATCTTCTTATTGGTCTGACCATCCAGCCAGTTATTTGGTATTGAGCTCGTTAGTTTCTTGTCCCCTGACTTAATGGACTCAGTCCCCTTCCTCACCATCTCCTCCATCTACACCTAAAAAATGAAAGCATAAATAAAAATATATGTCTCAGCCTATGGGTTGTGACAACACAGTAACCTTAGCTACAGGCAGGCTATCAGACCACTCATCTTCTGTTACATTCAGGTCCCCCGGGATAGTTGTAGTATCACAACTGCATTTGATGCAAGGGTAGGACACATCTTCTGGGGCTGTATCACTGCCTATTCCATTTATGGAAGAACCAAACCATTTAGGTGCAGAGTAAGTCAGGGGTACAGGATCTGTTGCCAGTATTGATAGCTTCCCCGAGGGATTCTCCCAGTAGTTTAGTGTGTATTAAAAAGAGATGGAAGACTCTTCACATGGTGGAGCAGAAGTCTCTGACTGGTTTCCCAACTGAGATTATGGCTATGGACAGGAAATTGGTTACAGAATACACACCCAGGTTATAGTAATGTTGGTTCTTCCATCCCCAGTCAGTCTGCTAAAGATCCTCTTTTTGAAAGGGATTCTGTGTTTAAGGACTCTAACCAACTTATGTTGGATCAGTTGGTTTCCTATGATGACAAACAGATACAGGGACCCAAACAGATATTGTCCTTGCCCTCCAGTGATCACAGTGATGGGGGATGTCTTGTAGAAAGCTTGTACTTCTTTATTCTTTGAGGCTTTGACTAAGAAAGAGTTTAAGAATTTTACTGTATGCTTGGCCTCACCTGACCCCCCAAGCCTTTTTGTCTGTGGACCTTGCTTTGGTGTCCACAGTGATGTTTACTAATAAGAAGACCTTGTCATCTTTTTACCCAGTCCTTCAAGATTAACTAGGCAAGTGGCTAGAATTTCAGGGAAAGAAGGTGGATCATTCCAGCATAATAGCTTTTAAAGCATTTAACTACCAGTGTTTTCTGTGAAGGTTTGTGTTGAGATGCATGTACAGTTTAGACATGTTTGCTGCTTCATTGCCTGCAGACCAAAAGGTCTGTGTTAAAGATATTGGTTCCAGTGTTTCTCAGAAGTCAAAACATGCTGTAAAAGAGCCATGGAAAGGGGGTGATTCTGTTTCTAGAAGTGCAGCATTGTCAGTGATGATAGGACGTGTGCTGGGTTGTACTCCCAGAATTTTTCTGATGAGTTAAAAAATAAGATTATGAATGTTCCTCTTTAGTCTTATCATGTGTTTGGTACAGCAGCTATTTAGATCCTTAAACACTGGGATGACAAAAGTAAACGGAGTCAAAGAGTAGCAAAAATGTTTCATATTTCCTAGTTCTCCTTTAAGCATGATAGTTTTCAGTGATTTAACTAGCACAAGTCTCAGCCAAACAAAGTCCAAGGCAATAAGATGAAACAGCAGGATCACAACTCTCCAAAGCCTAGCAAAAAGGGTTCGTTTCCTAGAAAGGATACCCCCCTTCCAACATATAAGTATGCCGAGGCATGGCACCCATCTTTATCAAGTCCCCTGTCCAGTGCCTTGTATTCTAAGCTATCTCTCAACAAGGTGGCCTGACCATTAGTGGTTTCCAAAAAATCAGTGCAAACAAAACATTGTAGGCAGGGGTTTCAGATGGTAGTGAAAAGATTTGCTACCACCGTTCAGGATGTTCCTCCTCATCTTCCCTCCTATTCTCCAGCAAATGCTGGACTCAGGGGTCATAGAATCAGTCCCTTCTTTGGAAAGAACAAGAGATTTCTTCTCTAGTGTTTTCTTGGTTCTCCAATAAGAGCAGTGGTAGAGACTGGTGTGGGACCTTTCTTTTTTTAGTATGTTTGTCAAGATCCCCAATTTCAAGATGCTTATCCTCAGACACTGCTTCCTCTGCTTCATGGTGACCCTAGTCTTGATGAATGCCTTTCTTCATATTCCCATTGCTCATTGGTTCAGGGTTATCTGAGATATGCTGTGCCTAGTTCACACTATCAGTTCTCTGTATTGGGCTGTGGGTTATCTACTGCAACATGAGTGTTTACCAAATACCTGGCTCTCATAGTGGCCCACTGACAGACTCTTGTCATTCTGTATTTGGACAACTGATCTGTACAGAGGCTCTGTCCAAGTGTGTGGAATCGCTAGAGAAGGTCTCTTCCTGACTCTCCCATCTAGAGTTCAAGTTTAACTTCCTAACGTCATGTTTGATACCCTCACGAAGACGTGACTGTCTGGGGTCCTTAATTGACTTTGAAAGAGCCTGACTTTTCTGCCTGAAGACAAGGTGCTTTCGTACTAGATGGTGTTTATGGAATTCTCCCAGAGGAATGATGCCTCTGCTTGAAAATTCCTAGTAATTTGTGTACTGATGGCATCCATGATTTTCATTTTACCAGTGGCCCATCTTCACATGAGAAATATTTCAATAGTATACACAAAATTGTTAGATGCAGCATCTTCATTCCCTGGAATCCCAATTGCTGGTGCTGCCTTTCATCAAATGATTATTACAATGGTGTAGAGATCAAATGAGTATCAATCCAGGGCTTCCTTTTCTCCCTTGTAATGCAAGTGCAATTTGTTCAGACAGATTCATCTGACTTTGCCTGGAGAGGTGTGTCAGTGGGGATGGAACTGATAGCTACTTCCTAGGATCTAGTCCGGATATGGGGAATGCCTCAAATGTATCTGTTTCCCTCCTTTTGAAAGACAGTTGGAAAAAAATCTGTTCCAGATATCCCTGCAGCCATGCTTGAAGGATAGTGCATTCTCACTCCCTTGGACGGGAATGTTTCTGTATGCATTTCCACCCCTTTCCACTGATTCACAAGGTACTTTTGTAAGTTCAGCGAGAAATGCCAAAGATCAATGTGGTGACCCTATATTGGCTGAGGCAATCTTGGTATTCCCTTTTAATTGTATTGGCCAAAGGCAATTACCAAATACTTCCTCACATTCTGGATCTGCTCACATAATCTCGGGGTGACTGATGCATCCCATTTAGAGAAACTTCAATTGACAGCCTGGATGATTTAATCTTGACTCTCTTTAGGCACTTATATCATGAGGATATGCAGCAGGTGTTAAAGGAAGCCAGAAAACCTACTTTTAGAAAATCTTATGTGCACAAATAGATGACGTTTTCTAAGTAGAGCCTCAATGGAAACAGAGGGTCTGTTGTGGTAATATTCCTCTGGTCTTGAAATTTTGGTGTGAGCTACTTCAGGATGGTGTAGCATTTGCATTTGTTAGGGGACATTTGGTGGCCATGTCTGCTTGTCTGACAATGAATCCCCCTCTTTCTTTCCTCTTTTTTGTTAAAACAGTTCATCAAAGGAGTGTTGCAGATGAGACCCCCTCATAAACAAATTCCTCCTTTGTGGGATTTCAACTACATTCTTTGAGAAAAAATGACCTTACCGCCTTTTCAACTGGCAGCTCATGCTGATTTTAGGTCCTTATTGTAGAAAACTGTTTTGCTCATTGCCCTGACATATGCAAGGTAATTTTTTTGAACTGCAGGTTGTCATTGTGGGGCAACCTTTCTTGATTTTCTTCAGTAATAGGGATGTGTTTAGCACTTATCCTTTTTATTTTCAGGTCAAAATGGTTTCAGTCTTCACTGTCTTCCAGTCTTTTTATTTCCCTGGGTTCTTTACAAAACCTAAGTATTATGGAAAAGCTTACTTTATTCCTTGAATGTGCCTAGGCAGATCAGATACTCCCTTGACAGAACAAAGAGCTTTAGGAAGGTCCTTTTCTGGAGCAAACAAAAGGTCAACCTGTCTGTAAGGAATTCATTGGACAGGGGTTCCCTCTTGTATTTTTTCTTACACCCACCATGATGAGGTGAATCCAGGCAAGGTAAAAGCACTTTTCACCAGGGCCTTTTCTTCATCAGGTACTTTTTGTAAAAGAGTGGACTCTAGAAGCATTCAATGGGCAGCACCTTGGTCCTCGTTCCTTACCTTCACAAAGCACTAGAAACTGGATATTTTTCTGTCTTCAGGAGAGCCATTCTTCAGGTGCTCTAGGTCCTTTATCCTTCCTCCTACCAGGTTAGGTAAGCTTTGGGAATCTACCCATATGCCATTAAGGCAATGTGTTTGTTGAACATAGCATAGTTGTGTAAGTTCCACTTACCTGTAACAGTAGATGTTCGTAGAGCATACTACCTTACTGGCACTACCTTCCCACTATACCCCTTTTATTGGGTGTATATAGTTAGTGTTTAAAGATACTGTTGTGTTTTTGATTAGCAACCTTTTGTGTGTGTGTGTGTGTGTGTGTGTGTGTGTGGTGTTTGGTATGGAACACTTAAGTGTTTGCAAAGTTTGTGTTCTCATCTGCCCTTCTTGTTGGACCCTAGAAAACTGAATGTGTCCTGTTTGTTAGTGTGAAAGGCTGTCCTGGTCCTGCCAGGTGGTTGGCCCTTCTCACTCAGAAATAGGCAGACAGAGGAGTTTTGAGCTTTGTCAGACTGCAGGAGGGAGGGTAGAGGCCAGTAAGGCAGTGTGTTTTACAAATATCTATTGATGTTCATCATATTGATCATTGCTGCAGTAGCATTAGCTGTATTGGTTATATCCTGCCAAAGATGTAACAGTCAGTCAGCTTCCAAAGCTTCAGAGCACCTTCTACATGCCCAAGCTGTCAAGCAGTTCAAACTGAGCTGGCTAAAAGACAAGTTTAGGCATGAAGCCCTTTAGAGCTTTAATGCTGCTATACAGTATGCTCCTCTGAGCTTTTGAGGATTGATAGTTGGCTTGTACTTTCCTTTGCTGGGCAGATACGTTCCCTTTGGGGAGAAAAATTAAATTTTCTTAATTTTATTGGTATTTTATTACTTTCCACTTCATGAAAGTTATTTTAAAGATGAGTGTTGTGTTTTAATGGACTGTTTTGAGACTGTAACATACTTTTAAATACAGCACTTTTTTTTCTGTCATTTTAAAAGTAATGCAAGTTAACAGAAAACATATTTTCTGTGGATAAGTTGTTTTTATTTTTCATTTTTGGGGCTGGCATAGTGATTTAAAGTGCTTTTTACTGTGTTTTTTTCTATAAAAAAGTTACTTTTATGGACTGGTAGTTTTATCGGCATTTGCAGATTATCTTCACTGGAAAGAGTCACCATTTTCGGCTTGATCATGGAAAAGACTACAGGTCCCATAGTCGGTCCTTCTTCCAGTCACAAAAATAAAAAGTTAAGCAAATGGTCTTTTCCACCACAGGAGGCTAGCAATTTGCCTCAGCTGCAGATGGGTGACTTTGTTTAGTTATTTGTTGTAAACTCATCTTTTACTCCGGAGCCCTCTGTTGTAGCACCTGTAGCCATTGTGTACTGGGTGTTAACCACATCCTCTGTGGCTGTTGGAGTCCCCTCAATGGGCAAGGAAGAGCCGCTCTTGTCAGTCCTGGGAGAAGGAACAGGGAAAGTTTCCCTGTTGTATCAGAATGCTGTGCCAATCCCTGGAGAAGCAGCTGCCATTAGTAACATGGTTGGCCCCATTTTCCCTGTTAAAAAGAAACAGAAAACCAAGTATATATCTACTCCTCAAAATTTCTTTGGATAGGAGTATTTTACTGGGTCTGTCTCAGGGTTTAAATCAGGCTATTGATCCTTCTTGTAAAGTATTTTCTGGTAAAAGAAAGAAAGATTCCTCTTTTCCTGAAGAGATTCAAGATTCTGATTCTAAACAAGAAGATGCAGAGATAGATTCAAAGTTTTTCCCTCCAGTTTTCAATTCAGACTCAGAGCTCAGTTTCTGATTTGCCCTGTGGGAGTTTCTTTTTCTTTGAGACTATTGTTAGAACGTGCCAGTGTTTTCAATGGGAAAACACAAAGGTTTCTCAGTCTCTCAGAAAATACAATGAGCTGTTATAGAATGATTTTCCAGAACTTACACCCAGTCCTCCTGTTTTGTCTGCTTTAGAGATGTGTGTATGTGTGTGTGTGTGTGTGTGTGTGTGTGTGTGTGTGTGTGTGTGTGTGTGTGTGTGTGTGTGTGTGTGTGTTACTGCCTACAGTTTTTTTTCTGATAGTCATCCAGCTTTCCCTAAAAAGGCAGATAGGATGTATAAAGTTCCTCAGTCTTTTAAATTTTATACACTATTCCCAAACCTCACCTAGCAGTTATAGCCCTAGTTAATCCCACTGCTGCTAAGCACTTAGTTAATTCTAGTCATAGTCTTTCTGATAAGGATGGGAAAATTATTGATAGGTATTGGAAAAAGTTTGATTTTCAGAATTTTGAATTTTGAATTGCCAGGTTTGTTCTGACAAACTGCGAAAGTATGAGGAATAGTTTATCTGCAGTTTCTTCTTGTGAGGAAAAATCTGTTTTAATTAACTTAATTTATTTTGTTGCACAGGTCACTATTCGTTGTTTGCAGTGTGTGTATCGTTCTGTTGACATCTTTTCCAGGGTTATGGCCACTGGTACTGTTTTAAGAAGATTTACATGGCTGCATTCTCAGAACCTTCAAGATGATGTTAAAATGAGACTTTAAATGCAGCCTTGGATACAGATTTAGTTTTTGACCCTCTGCTACAGAGTTTATCAAAAAAGTGTGATGAAAGGGACACACTAACCCAGGGAATCTCTAAGATTTTTCAGTCTTTCTTTTCCAAATAGTTGAAGGGATTTTCATTTTCCTCATCCGATTTTGGGAAAACAGAATAAGCAGTTTAAACATAATTCAGGTAAACAGACATTTAAGAAGAAATAGCAAAGGGGATGCAAAAAAAAGTCTGAAACCTCTTAAAACCAAGGTCCAACAAGTTTGAATAGCTATTCAAGAGACCTTGTGACCCACTCTCACTTTGGCCCCTTTTTTCTTCCAGAAAGTCTGAATCTCCATTTTTCTGTTTGACAGCAAATTGTTTCAGACAAATAGGTTATGAAAATCATCAAGGTTACAGATGGCCATGGGGGAAAATTCCTCCTTTCCAGGAGGTCATGCTACATCCTCCAGATTAATCAAAACTGTCCCAAGGAGTGATAGAACCAGTTCCTCCTTCCCAAGTGAGGAAGGGTTTTTATTCAAGGATGTTCCTAGTGCCAAAGAAAGAAAATAATTGGAGACTAGTTCTGGATTTTTCTTTCCTAAACCTGTTTGTGATGGTGCCCAGATATAAAATGGTGTCACTTTACAACCTCTTACCTCTTCTTCCTCTTTCAAGTTTTCTGGTAAGACTAGACTTAAGAGATACTTATCATCACATCCCTATTCATCCAGAGTTCAGATGTTTCTTAAGGTTTTGTGTGTCTGGATCACATTATCAGTTCTCTGCCTATCCCTTTGCACTATGCACTGCACCAAGAGTACTCACAAAGTGCCCAGCTCTAGCTATTGCTCATTGCAGGCCACAGGGTATCCATATTTTTTCCATATTTAGATGACGTGCTTATTTTTGCAGATACTTTTTCAAAGTGTTAGGAATCTCTCTCTTGGGTGAGAAATCTCTTACACAAACTGGAGTTCCAAGGGAACATTCAAAAGTCTTTCTTGACTCCCTTGCACAGGATTGTGTTCCTGGGATGTCTACTAGACACCTCAATTCAAAGAGCTTTTCTTCCACAGGAAAAAAAAAAGGTCTTTGTTTAGATCTCGTTCTAAGGTTTTCCACTCAGACTTCGAGCACTGTGAAGGAATACCTCAGCGTTTTGGGTCTCATGGCATCTGTGTTTCTCATGATACCCTTGGCAAGACAACACATGAGAAACATATAGTGGTGAACAATGTCTTACAATCCACTAGTGGTGCAACAAACAAATGAAAGGAGGAGCCACCAAGCTGAAGAACACCAATAAAAATTGATGTATCACAAAGCGGCACTTTATTGAGCCAAAAATAAAGATAAACACCAGATGTAAAGTGCTTTTCATTTAACTCGTTATACTTTTTCAGACAATTACAAAACACTGACATCACTTCCTTTTATACAAATACTAGTCTCAATTAGTACTAAATTAAAAACACCTGCTCACAATTAATTCATTCAACTGCCTTAAACAAGAAAAAATGAAGCAAATAAAAGCATGAGTATATAAAATCAAATAACTGAATTCAATGATCATTTACATAAATACATTTATACTTATTACTTAAAAGCCATGAATAGCATATATTCGAGGGACTAGAAAAAGATGATGTTATAAATATAATATTATGAAACACTAAATTAATAAATACAAATGCCAGGCAAGGGAGGACATGTGTTTAAAAATGTTAAAAAATGTTTTTTTTTAAATATTTTTTTAAAAATATATTGTATACATAATGTAAAATGTGATACAGTAAAAAGATGCAAAAAAAGTGCAAAAAAAGTAGATAATGGCATGCACCAGGTTCAAAATTATTTCCAGACAAAATATGATGTTACTATGTCAAATGATTTTATTCCTTTCTAATGTCTTTAGTTTTAATACGCTCGTTTATACCAGGCCACATATCAGCTTGTTTGGTTATTTGCCATTTTAATTTTTTAATTCTAGATACATATTTAGTGAATACAAAGAACACCAGTTCTCCTTCATGGCAATTGACCACGTAGATATAGAGGATAGGAGACCTTGGGATTTGTATCTAGTGAAGTGAAGGGGTACTTGCCACACTGCAAAAACTTTTTTTTATGTTTTTGAGCTATAATGGGCTAGATTGTGTGTTTTGATAGATTGTGTTAGATCATTTTTGTTTGGATATTCTGATTATAGAGTAAATGACATATACTCATGCATTGATACATGGAAGTAATACAATTCTGCCTTTGTGGAAATATATCCTAATTATCCCAGTTTTAAAAAAAATGCTAAGGGTCAAGAATTTTGTTCATCTTAAAGATTTATTTATGTATTGAATACTGATATTGATTTCAAGAATTATATGCCTTTTATGGCTAATAGAATAAAATATTCCAGACAGTATAATTAAAAAAGATAAAACGGGATTCATAACCAAGTATCAAATACATAAATAATATAAAGAAGAACCATTATGCTAACAACCATAAATTGCCTATCAGTTGTTTAGATTTGGAAAAAGCTTTTGATTCAATATATTCTACCTATTTATTTAAAATATTAGACATTTTTGGGTTTCCACTGAGATTTGTTGAGTTTTTAGAACATGTCCTCCAAATACACAGCTGATATAATCTTACATTACCTTTCCTGATTTTATGAGCCTGACAAAAATATAGAGGCTACTGCTGTGGAAAACCAAGAAGAAGATGCCAAAGAGTAGAGGAGGAGGAGGAAGAGGAAGACACATATTAATAAATTCTACGAAGACCAGGGGCTAGACAAGTCAACCTGTGATGGTTGATCAAATAGAAGTTTACTGAAAGCACTTGTGATTGAAAAGAAGTAATTTAAAAGGTGTTTGATGAAATGTTTAAAACGAGGGCTGCCCTACATCCTTGGGGGGGGGGCATACCCTACATACCAAGTATATAATCATCTCTGGCATTACTGCACTTTAGTATCATAGAGGAAAGCCCCTTATGGTGTTTCTACTTTGGTAAGTGTTCTAGTTTTGTTTCTTTGTTTAAGAAAAATATCTGCAAACAACATATCAGCCAGGTATAATTCAGTTGCACATCCAGATACCTCATGTATATATTTATGGGTATATGTGCTTTGGAATGATAGCTGTATTAAAAAATCCACCAAAAAGAATGATGTCCACAAAATGATTAGAAAGATTGTCTCACAGTACACTGTAGTATTAATAATGTGGAAATAACCTGCTGTTATAATAGAGCCAAATGTCGAAGCAGTTCCATATAGCACACGATTGCATCGTCAGTGGATAAAAGAAACATACAATACTCTTCTAACTTAAAACAAAAATTAATGGAGACCGGTTATTTTCATCTGTCAGTGTATGGCATCTTCTAAGAAAAAGGCCTCTGGTATCATGGCTCATAAAAAGCATGGCATCAGTCACTGCTTTCTCCATACTTGGCCTTTTGGATCCACTTTAGGTACGATAATTTAAGAGGCAATGATTCAAAGATGGAATCAGGGCTGTAACAAATCCCGAATGCTACAAAATGTGATGCAGGGTCATAAAGTAAATCGCTGCAGATTCTAACAAATGTTAATGCAAATTACCTGTTTGCAATATTTTTCATATTTTTTCTTAGTGTTGTCAAAGGATAATCTGTTTAAAAATGTACATTTTGGCTACAAAATTAGTCTTGAAAGAATAGGGTCAAACTCCTTACATTTTAACAAAAAAAAACTCTTGTCTCAAGGATATTTTAGCAACTTTCTTGTAAAATATCCACTAGGTCTGTTGCATGTCAGAGCATATCAAACTCATTTTGCATACCTAACTAGTGTCAGTGCATATCAAACTGGTTCTGCATACCTAACTACCACTAATTTAGCCAGGGAAGACAGCCCCAACACTAAAAAAAAAAAAAAAAAAAAAAAAAAAGGTGGCTGTGCTAAGCACTTGGTACACTGATGTCCTTCCAGCATCCTCCCCTAACAGGTGTATATCATATGTAGCTTATTGCTAAGAAGAGCAAAAAATACACTTTATTTTTTAAATGAGTATAAGTGTACCTCACCCATGACAACTGGCAGTTTTACTTTTGGAATACATAGTAATACTTTATAAATCACTCTATGCAACTATTGCCATGGCCTCAGAGCCTACAACACATATAGTATTATACCAACACATTTTATGTACAGAAATGCCACACTGATTACTTGTGAATGCCTCTCTTTATAATTTGAAAGTGAGGGTATGGGTAATCCCAACAGACCTTTACATTGATAATTCTCAGATCCTAACGTGATTGTAATATTCCTATACTGTGATGGTTATGATGGTTTGGACTATCACAGATATTGCGATATAGGCAGTATTTTCATCTGTGCAGAAGAGGTTACAAAAGAAACATGCAATTATTGCTTTAAGAAGGACATGTCTTCAAAAAGCATTTAAAAACAAGCTCATATTAATTTCCATAGTTCCGTCTGCAGACATCAATAGGTTATTTAGACAAGGTGATACTTCTCATATGTCTGGTTTTCTGCAGTTTGCAAAAGCCCTGTTACGTATTCTCCTCTCACATATTTATGTTACTTTATTCACTTTTAGTTGCCTTTTTCTTATTAGGGAGCTTATCCTTAAAATGAATACCCTTTGGACATGCTTCCATGTACATTCAGCATGTGTGTTTTTATCTGCTGTCTTCTAAAGCCTTTGAACTGCCTCCTACAATATACCGATCTTAGAGCTAGCTTCTAGTCTTATTTGATTTCTTCTGGTTAACCTCTAGTTAACCTCATCTGCCCCAGCAGTATTCCTTATATCCTAAGATTTGTATATTGGTTATGTTCCTACAGTACACAAAAACATAAATTCTGGTAGTGGATAATGATATCATGGCTGACTTAACTTGTCAATTTCCCTACCAACAGCCTAAGCTGCATGTCATGCATGACCAACAGGTTATTTTAACAACGTCTAAAATTATTCCTTGCCTTTCCTATGTATTCTTGAATGTTGTCAGTATAACGTCTTCAGAAAGGCTATCATTATTTCTGGGTAAAAAATATTTCCTTACATCCTCCTAAGCCATCCACCTGGTATATACATTGATGTATATTAGAGATGGTGTTGTCCTCATCAGAGGTCTCAGGTCTTACCTTCAGAATTAGGGTCCCAGGCAAAAAATAACTAGGAAAAAAAGGTCTCAACTTCAGAACATTTTTGAAATACTGATGCTATTAACTTAGAGCTTCTCCAAACAATGTCAAATGTTAGTAAGATACAAAACAAAATTTTGAGAGAAAATTAGAGGCACCTTTAAAGAACAGGATCTGCTGAGAGGTATGCTCCACATGTATCTAACAGTTTTTTGTTTTATTTTTAATTTGTTTATTGGGATAGTGAACTGATCTCAGTGGACCATTTACAGGCACAGCCCAGGTAAGTTTATCACAATACTGAGATACATAACCATATAGACTTCAGAGGTCTATACAAACTTTACAAATGACAAATTGAAAGGCAAGTTCCAAGCAAGGTGGATAAGACTGTAATCAGTCCCCATTCATTATCAGCAGTCTTTTTTCTTCAGCGCGGCACATATTAAATATCTAATTTCTCTTTATATAAATTGCATTTCTTTGAATTGCCATTGTTTTACATTTGCCAGAACTTGCAAAGTAACCTACATGGTGTCTTAACAACTATCTAAGAAAAGAGAGGATTTCTTGTTTTTCACTGCTGATGCTTATTTGTGTATGGCCCAGTATCCCACTTGCCTTTCTTGTTGCATTGCCACTTTGGTTTCTTAAGTTGACATAATGTGATGTGGCTATTGTTAGACCCTTTCTACTTCTGTGATTGCTATTGATTTTCTGCAACCCATGTGTTCCTTTACTGGATTTGCTTTTCCAGATGCAGTATTTTGCATTATTTTATTGTGAATGTAAGTTGCCAAGGTTTAATTCATTCTTTCTGCAGTTTCTTCCTTGTCATACTTTTGCATATCTCTGTAGCATCAGAAAATTTTATACTTTTCCTTTCAGACCTTATGCAATATCACTTATAAAGACACTGGAAAGGACTGGCTCCAGTGTTAACCTCTGTAATTCCCCATTTGTAACATTCTTTCATCAGAATGGATTCCATTTCCTGTAGTCTAGCCACATTTATCTATGCTGCTACTATATGATACCCTCCGTGTGCCCCCCATGTCTCATAATGTCCTTCTAATCTGTTGACTGAACTTTTGTGTGATATTAAGTGACATTACTGGTTAAAGTCTATGTTGGCTATATCTACAACCCTTTTTCTTGTTCACTCTGTTAAAGAATTCTTATTAGATTCATATATTCAAAAGATCCTACTAGATTTAAGAATAGTAGCACAGAACAGACAGTGGAGACATCTGAGATTACCCATCATTAAATAACTTTACCTTGAAGGAAGCTGGGGTACTGCGGTGGTGGTGCTGCGGTAGCGTTGTCGCCTCACAGTTAGACGTTGCCTGTTCGATTCTCAGTTAGAGTGTCTTCTGTGTGGTGACATGCGTGAACGGGTGTTCCTTCGTTGAAGGTTGTGCGTTAGGCCCGGCAAGTCAGCACGTAAAACTCTACTGCCAATCATTAGAGGACCGGAGTTCCGCTGTGGCAACCCCTAACCGGGAAAAGCCGAAAGACACAAACAAACCTTGAAGGAGGCTGGGGTGCTACTCTGCTTGAGATGTAGTGAAAGCTTGCCCCAGAACTGGGGGATACACTGGGATATGAATTTATCATGCCAATGTGTATTAATCTGCTAATGAAACTTGGGTCCTTTAACTAAGTATTTGAAGAACTGTTGGTTTTACAAAGGAGCAGGAGGTCAAAGATGGTCAGGTCTTTCATGGCACAAAGGCTAAACATAGATCACTGTGAAGGAGTCTATAACAGACTGAGCACAGGGTAATGGCTGCCGGTCTGTCTGGATAACATAGAATCTTGAGTACATTGAACTTTTCAGTTAGTAATCTCTGATGTCTCTCAGGTTCAGTGGTGTGTTTTAACAGATACATGTTAAAAAGGACATTATATTCAATAATGGTTATGATGAGAGATGAGGACAAGGGGAACCAAGACATTTAAAGATCTGGAGAAGATGGTTTTGGAAATTAATTTAGACAGAAAAAGTCTGAACTGCTACATAGATACAAAGATGAAAAGACAAGCAATTGTCAATAAGAGTACATAGGTCCTTTATCAGGAAAGTGTGTTTTTGCTGAGCACTGTTAGTGTAATTGACACCAGTGCAATGGCTTTATCACTGAAATCCACTTTCAGCAAAGGTATAGTGTTGTCCTTTCTCCACGGTTGTGCGACCATTGAGTTGGTGTAAATATAAAAGTTATGATTAGTGTGGTTGGTCTGTCTCCATGCGGGCTGGTAAAGCTTAAAATTGCGTTTGCAGAAAGTTGCTTTCAATGATTGCTTTGTCCATTAAAGGAAAGACCTTTGACAAATAATCACAAATACCTTTATAATTGTGTCTAATTAGAGAGAGGAAGTGTGCTGTGTGTATACTACTATGTGGAAATAATTTGTTTTCCTAAATGATATATACTTAATTTTTCCAAGTTTAGTTTGAGACCATTGTCCTTAACCAGTTGTTAACAAAGTCAAACCCCTGTTGGAGCAATTGTGAGAGAATGGATGAAACAATAAGAACACACAATTTATAGCTGCCTGCAAACTAAAATAATCGTATGCCAGAAGTGCTGGTTTGAAGGTCTGAGAAAGAGTTGCAAAATAAGGGAGGGCCCAAAACTGAGTTCTGTGATACTCTTCTGGTATCGTTTTACTTTCAAAAATGATACCTGTGACTTTAAACACAAGGGGTCTGTCAGACAGCTAGCTTTCTGTCCACTGCACAACATATGGATTCATATTGTAATTTGCAAGTGCCAATAATGCCTGCCCGAGGAATAGTGTCAAAAGCCTTGGACATGTTTAGATATGAGCTATGTATTCCATGTCCACTATACATAGCTTTGGTGACTTTTTTCCAATAAATTCATGATGTAGAACCTGCCATTGACAAAGCCAAATGTATGAGTGTCTTGAGGTAAGAGATTTTGCAATGTTCAGATTAATGAAGTCTGAAGAAATTTGTTTCATAGTGTTATATGCTGGACTAGTGAGACTAAGGTTTAATAGGAAATAATCTTATAAGAGCCACGGCAATTTGTATGTAGATGGCATCTTACTTTCTAATAACAGTGGGATGCCACAGTAAATATGTGATGTACTCTTTCTTTAAGAATGACTAGTAGTCTGGATTGTGAATCGTGATTGAGTTACAGCTTTACTTTGGAGTAAATGTTTGATAAAGAAACATGTGTGTGTGTGTGTGTGTGTGTGTGTGTGTGTGTGTGTGTGTGTGTGTGTGTGTGTGTGTCGCATATCTCTCAACTGCCCAGCTTTCTGCAGAATGTTCCAATTTTTGCCTCACATTTTTTGTTTGTTCCTCATGATTTGTGCTTTTCTGGCAAATCACTGAGGCTTAATGCCACTAAATGTCAGACATTTGAGTTTTAGACTTCACATTCTTCAGCAAATTCATGCTAATGGAAAACCTGTTAATCTAGCAACTTTCTAATTTTATAAGGGCTATATTTAAAACCTGTCTCTATTTTTGGACCTTTGTCCTCCCCCCATTTTGTTTGTTGCTGTCCAGATTTCTTGCACTTAGAAATTGAGAGATGGTTTGTGTATGTATATGTGTGTGTGTGTGTGTGTGTGTGTGTGTGTGTGTGTGTGTGTGTGTGTGCGCATGCATCTGTGTGTGTGTGTGTGTGTGTGTGTGTTAGGCCATATATTCAGTGCCTCAATCTTCTATCTTGACGTTTGTTAACAAGTTTATAATTGTTTTTTTTTTCCCTAAATCTTTAGATTCAGATTGTATATGATTTGTTTCTTACCAGTCAATTTAGTTTAGATTATTGTCTTCTGGTGATAAACTCTACTGAAACTCACACGTTTTTCAGGTCCACAGAATTACAGCATATGTCAATGAATCAAATCATAGCCATCACAGGTTTTCTGCGCTTTCAGTAGCTGCATGATTTCTACTTCTTCTTTAAATGTTTTTTAAGTGTGGCCTCAACAAAGCTCTGGAGTTTTGCATCTTATGTGGTC
Source organism: Protopterus annectens (assembly GCF_019279795.1). Taxonomy (NCBI): domain Eukaryota; kingdom Metazoa; phylum Chordata; order Ceratodontiformes; family Protopteridae; genus Protopterus; species Protopterus annectens. The sequence goes on along the minus strand of NC_056731.1, from coordinate 865,398,469 downwards.
TGTTGACACTGTTTTCTCACTTTGGTCTTGGTGACTCATTTTAGACGTGATAACAATCCCTGCATTATTTTACATTTCTGTGGTGACTAACATCTTCCCATCTACACTGTACTTTATTTGTTGTCAACAAAGTGCATAACTTTGCATTAACTTGCACTGTGACTTAGCAGCTCCAGTATCTCAGCTTCACTTGATCCCATCTCTAATGCTTATCTTCTTTATCCTCTGCAGCTGCACAGTCTTGATGCTGTTCATGAATAAATTAATCATATTTACACTCTAAATTGTAATATATGCTATGATATAGTAAATAGCTCCTAGGTCCTCACTGATCCCAGTGATATTTCACTAGTCTCTGGTATAACTTCACCACTCCAACCATTACCATTTGTTTCCCTCCTGACAACCAGTTTTTGATCACCTTGGTGTATTTGGCCCTGTTCCAAATTCTCCAATTTTCCTTATCAGCATTCTGTTTGCAAGTGTTTCAGGAAGGGACTTGTTAAATTAGGAAAATCATATATATATATATATATATATATATATATATATATATATATGGTTCTACCTCACATAAACGAAACACCAAAACACCAACAACGCAATCACCGAAACCACATAACCGACAGTACAAAAACACGAAATTCCACATGCCCGACAACGAAATAACCGACGGTACACAAACACGAAACCTCATACACTTCACACACCACAATCAACAAACAAAACACATTCCCGTCCAAAACCACATACACAACACAAGCACACCAGAATCCCTACAAACCCACACTAAACCTCACATACACAACTACCTACAACCCTAACCCAAACCCTAACCCTAAGGTCCGTCACTACCGCACACTTACCTGACCCGCTCCTAACCCTAACTCACTTATCCCCCTAACCCAAACACAATCACTACCGCACACTTACCTGACCCGCTCCCTAACCCTAACTCACTTATCCCGCCCCTAACCCAAACACAATCACTACCGCACACTTACCTGACCCGCTCCCTAACCCTAACTCACTTAACCCACCCCTATCCACACTTACCTTACTCGCACCCTAACGTCCGTCACTACCGCATACTTACACAGCCTTTTCCCATTTCGGCATCCTCGGCGTCGGTGCTTTCATCCGTCGGGTCGGTCTTCTGCGCTGTCGATCTTCTTGATCCCATCGCGTCGGTCTTCTGCGCTGTCGATCTTCTGGGGCTCGCGATTTCCCTGTCGATGTTCCGGCGTGTCGTTGAAGTGAGGTAGAACCATATATATATATATATATATATATATATATATATATATATATATATATGGATGTCTGTCATAAGAGACTGAAAAGACTGAAAACCAAAATATCTGAAACTCCAAATATTGAAAGCATTTTTAATGCAGGGGGCAAGCTCCCCCTAGCGCCCCTTGCTAATTATATATACCAACTCCGAGATTGCACAACAGTGGAGAAGGGGCAAATTCCCATGTTTGATATTTTGAGTTTTAGATATTTTGGTTTTTAGTCTTTTGAGCTTTCAGTCTTATGACACAGACCCATATAAATATATATATAAATATATATATGTATATATATATATATATATATATATATATATATATATATATATATATGTGTCTTGTTTTATAATTTTCTGCTTTTGTATAGTCATAAAACTAACAAGTTTGACTGACATGATTTTCCTCTGAGAGCTCATGCTCACTTAGTGGTCCATTTTCTAATAGGAATTTTATCAGTCTGCACCTTTGAATGTTTTCCATTAACTTTCCCATGAATTGTGTTTGAGAATTAGTGGCTAAAGATAACTGAATCATTTTGGACCCTTTCAGTTTAAAGGAATAACTAAAGAATTTTTGCCTAGTCAGTGCAGAATATCTCCAGTGTCTCCAGGACAGGTTATGCAGTCTAGTTATCGTAGTATATGGAATCCCTGACAGCTTTGCTTATACTGTAGGTGTAATGGGATCTCTCTGTCTCTTCAAATCCTTTTACAAATATTGATTGAATTGAAACCCACATTTGACAGACATTGCCTAAACAAGGAACTGAAAAGGCAGACTGCAGGTCATGTATTAGCCAAACAGAAAAGGAACGAGACTCATTCGTGGGCCTTATCCCTTTCCTCGTCTTACCATTTCCTTTCTGCTGCCTCTCTAGTTATTCTTCAGTTTGTCTAGTCATCCCTAACTAAGCTACAAGATCCTTCACAACTTGGTACCTTCTATCTTTTTAATTTAGTGAGCAATGAAACAAAAAAGCAATTCAGTATTTCAGCTGGTTCCTCATCTGTCTTCTCTCCTTCATTCAGCTCTACCAAAACTTGTCTTTCTTCTATGTGTTTGCTTCTTTTTAAGAAGTAGCTTAGTTTTTTTCTTTCCTTAACTCTTTTAGCAAGATTCCTTCTCATTTCCACTTTTGTCTTCTTTACTACCCTAGTGACATTCTCCCTTGTTTCTTCATACACCCCTATTTTCTACATTCCCTACTTTGATCTTTATGTAGGTCCTCCTTTTAGATTTGATCACAGTCACCAGAGCATTGCTTATCTGTGTTTGTTGAATCTTCATCACCTTCATACTTCCATTAATTTATTCTCACATTCCTCTTTTGATCTCACTCCAAACATAGTGCGCTGAACATATGACATCCCATCCAACTGTGTTATCCTTATCAGGATCATTTAGTTCTCTATAATCTGTGCATTTGCAGTCCCAAATATCCATTCTGGAATCACTTTCATTTTTTCCTGATACCTTCGTAAACCATGCTGATGCACAATCACTCTTAGTCTGGGCTCCTTCATCTCAGCTAGAGTCAGCCTTTCACTTAGGATTACATCGCAAATGTTTTATTTTGTTTGTTCTGTTACCTTCTGGTTAAAACATGTACCCTTTAAAGATGCTATAAATGTAGATTCATTCTTAGCAGTAGCTGCTGGTATTTTTCTGTTTATCGCCAGTAAATTCTAATTCCCCATTACTATAATATTTCTACACCTGGCTCAGGTTCTGGTCCTTTCTTTTAATCTAATATCATCTTCCTGTCCAGTACCTGGTGGTCTGTATATTATATCAATCCACCAATAACTCCTCCCTCATGGCCATTTCTTAGAGAGATCATATCATTTTTTTCCAGTTCTGTCTTTCACATTGCTCTCCACGTCTTCTGCCTGTCAGTCAGTATCTGTCCATAAATATTTTGTCATTTCTCCTTCTGTCCAGCTTTCTGTCTCTTGCATGTACTTTGAATCTGGGTACAACTACATAGCAGCCTAGTTGTCTGCATCTCATGTTTATATTGCCAAGTGTTGAATTTCATATATCTCTTATCCTCCCTGTTCCTTTCTACCTTTCTTGATGTGTTACTCCCATATTTCTAAATGCCACCTAGTTCTTCAGAATATTGAAAAGTATACATAAAGCAACCTTGTTTTCTCACTTTTCTCTTCTGCCTACATGCCACTCAGTTTATTACATTTCACTATTCTTCCTTTTGTCTGTGAGTACTGCCTTATGCATTTATACAGTATTTTGTTTCCCTGAATTGACTGCCTGTTCTTTAGTGTGCTTGTCTTTGCTTTGACTTGATTGTCTTTCTTGTTTGCTTCTGCTTTAACTGGTATTATTCTTTAAATTCCTCAGCTTTTGTTTCATTTTAGCTTTGTGACTGCTTTTTCTTAACCTTTGTTTCCACTTGATTTGAGAAACATAGTTAGATTTTCCTCCTTTATGATTTACACAGTTTCACTCAAAGGTTTGTTACATCAGGAATGTCAATTTTTATATATAATCATAGTACCTCTAGACTACCATTACTCCTGTTTGCTAGATTGTTTTCTGCAGAACCATCCTATATTGTCAAAGGCAGTCATCTGAAAGTTTTGAACCTTGACTTTTGATTGTCTCAGCTCTATAACTAAGTAGGCTGTGAATTCCCACTTAATGGTGATCACTTCACCCCAAGCAGCTGTCCATTTCCAGATTTGATATCTTCTCATCCACTTTGCCCATAAAAAAACACCAAGAGCAAGACTGTCCTTTCTTGAGTAGGTTCTAGGAACAGTTTCTGAGGACTTCCCACTTGTAGGGTAACAAAAACAATTATTCTCTTAGCTGTGACTGTACTAAAGTCCACGCCTGTTCTGCTAGATAGACATTGCCCAATCTGGCAGGTAGAGTGTCTCTTTTTAGGCTTGTAATGTACCTCCTGCTTAAAATAAGCTCTATTTCCTACACCATAAAGTATGTAAGGTATTATCAGAGTCTTTCTTTAATACTCTTTAAGGGAAAACATTGAGTAGAAACTGCAAACATTGAATGTTTTTTTTTTCTAGGTGCTCTTTCTACCTCTTGAACCTTCTGACCATTGAGCTACTGTCATGGCTGCTGATTCATTTCCCAATGAGGTGAGAGCACTGGTGCTAATTTGTTTTTCTCTGGGGTATGAGCCACTGGTGCCTGTTTGTGCCACTACTGGGCAAGAGGTTGCAGTTACATGGCCTTCAAAGAGGCAGCAATGAGGGAATTTTTATACAGGTACCTAATCTTACTCCTTGGTGATGACATAAACACCTGTATCATAGGAGCATGCATGCTCCTGCAAGAGCTGCCAGCATCCTGGCTTGTATAACCATGCCCTCTTCTGTCTAAATAACTTGCTTATCAGGGACTACCTAACCTTGAACTGACACTGTGAATGATGATGAAGCCAACAAATCCCTCCTGGAAGGGTACATCAGCAAAAAAGCATCCCACTCCTATTACAACTCTGATCTTCCAGCGCCTGAGTTGCTAATCAAATATATGGGTCATGTGGGGCTGCAGTCAGGGCTCTGCCACTCTGTGACACAGATCCAGAAAATTGAATGCATTTGGTTATGTATTTCTCTTCTATGCAATGCATATGGTCCTGGGGGGAACCTTGGTGGTTCTCTGCTGTGTCAGGAGTGGATGGTAGCAGCTGAAAAAGGAGTTCCATTCCCAACAGCTAAGAATGTAGTGAGCTTGAATTTGGAGTAACATGCTGAAAAATGTTGCTATAGGCAGAATAAAATGTTCTAAGTTCAAAAGGTAATTCTTTTTGTTAATAAGTGACAGTCCTTCGATTTAATGGGATCTATCTCTCTCTGCAAATCCTTTTACAAATATTGATTGAATTGAAAGCCACATTTGACAGACATTGCCTAAATAAGGAACTGAAAAGGAGACTGAGAGTTATGTGTTAGCCAAACAGAAAAGGAATGAGACTCTATCAGAAAAGACTAAGGTACTTACTTACTTATTTATCACTTAAGTTGTTTTGGTCGAGTGATGTTAAAGACATGCAGGTAGGTGCGTGCGTGAATGGGTGTGCCTCTTTGAAGGTTGGGCATCGGGCTGGCAACTTGGCACTGTAAAAATCCACTGCCAATCATTAGCGGACCGGAGTTCCATTGTGGCGACCCCTAACCAGGAAAAGCCAAAAGACAATTTATTTTATTTTTTAATTTAATTGGATTAAGTAACTGATAACTAGACAGATCAGATCAGTGTATCACTGCAGTCTAAGAGTAATGTGATACTAAATTATAGTGCCTAAAAGAACATAGCAAGGCCAAAGGAAAGAGGTATCAGAAGAACGTATGAGATAATATGGTGCCCAAGCTGCCTGTATGGAGAAAAGTAATAAGACAGCTACTTCATAAAAGATATTTATAAATAATGCCCCCAAAAAACAGAATTAAAAGCATTAGACAGTGTAGAAACTTGGAAGGACACAAATTATTCCTGGGAAGCAGTTTTGCTTCATTTATCACTGATAGTAAAAAGTTACAGAATTTAGAACTGACGGTATAGAATGTATGGATGGTAGCAATGAAATGTAAAGCTTTAGAAGAAAAGAATAAAGACTGAGAACAAGAGGTACAAAAGTATCGATCAGAAGAAAATTGAAGATGAAAATAAATGGTTGTAGAAGTCTCAGACAAATTATGGAAAAAAGGCAATGCATTTTTGGCATTCCTGAAGCACGGAACAGAGAGGTAACTTTGGAAATTATTGCACAAAATATTTAAAAAGGTAAAGCTTTCATTGGCTGAAGTGCTTGTTATATTATTGATGTTGATATGCAACACAGGGTAGCCTGAGCAATGGTCTAGAAGGAAGGTCTCAACCAATGCTTATCAAATTCCTTTCTTCTAAGCAATGAGAGCAGCTACTCATGCAATAAAGAAAATAAGTATGATGTTAGACTGGTGCAAGGATCTGTAGCGCAATGTATGCTCTCAGAGTTAAGTAAAGAAAATAAGTATGATGTTAGACTGGGTGCAAGGATCTGTAGCGCAATGTATGCTCTCAGAGTTAAGTAAAGAAAATAAGTATGATGTTAGATTGGGTGCAAGGATCTGTAGCGCAATGTATGCTCTCAAAGTTAAGTAAAGAAAATAAGTATGATGTTAGACTGGGTGCAAAGATTTGTAGCGCAATGTATGCTCTCAGAGTTAAGTAAAGAAAATAAGTATGATGTTAGACTGGGTGCAAGGATCTGTAGCGCAATGTATGCTCTCAGAGTTAAGACTGAAGTTGTGGATAAATGTTAAGCCAACATTAATCTACCCTGCTCAACTGAAGGTTATATGGAAGCGACTTTCACTGACCTTTTCATGTGTTGCATTAGCAGAAATAAAACTAAAAATGACTGGCACTTTAATAGATTTTGGGTTTGCCAGGATTCTCCTACTTTGAAGATGGACAGGACAGTTCCTTTTTTATTTTTCCCCATTGTTTTTCCCCATTTATTTTTACCCCTTGTTGGCCACAATTGTATACAAACTAGTAATCAGAAAAACAAAAAGAAATATTTTTTTCACATATTCTTGTTAAATAAGTTATGCTGCTATCAATATTAAGTATTGATATTAATGGCATTTGGTGGATGAGTAAAATGAAAGATGGTATTGTTTTTTTAAAAAAAGGTCAAAATGTATGTTGTGTATAGAAGTAACACATCTCAGAAATGAAGATTCTGAGGGTTCTTTTAAATATTCTTGGATCTATAAAGCTTTTGCTTGTAAATGAACTATGAGAAAATGTGAATTCTTATTGTATAGTACATTCAAGGCTCAGTATGAGTATTTCAACATCAAATTGGAGTATGACACACAGAAAATAAGTTTACTATTATCAGTTAGAGATTAGGATTGGGAGTTTATATTGGGAATTATTTATGTTCCTCTAATGACTTGTACTACTTTTTACAGGATTTAGAGAATGATTTCAGAGTCAGTAACTGTGCTGCATGTTTGTTTAGAGCATGGAATTCTGTATTGGATAATGAACTTGAGAGACCTTCTTCCCTGGAAGCCTTTAGCAATCAGCAAAACATGTACATCTGTTATAAAAGCTTTATGAAGAATCTACATTTAGTAGATCCCTGGAGAGTTAAGGCTAAAAGGGTTCAGTATATACACCTGGCCCAGTAGTGTGTGCGTGTGTGTGTGTGTGTGCGTGTGTGTGCGTGTGTGTGTGTGTGTGTGTGTGTGTGTGTGTGTGTGTGCGTGTGTGTGTGTGTGTGTGTGTGTGTGTGTGTGTGTGTGCATATGTGGTTGTCTATTTACCAGAACATACTGTACACTTTGCAAGACTCATTACACCTTAACTTTTCTGTTGTTTAGCTGATAATCCAGCCACTTTATGTTTAAAGTACATCTTTTCTGATTCAAGCTATTTTATAAAAAAGTAAAAAAAAAAACAATAAAACAGGACCAGTATTTTATGCAACAATTCCTTTAATTCAGATAAGAAAAATTCATTGTATCGTACCTTGAACTAACAAGTTCTTCTAGGGTGTTACATTATCTATACTGTCATCATCAATCAATCAATTAAATTATAAGGTGACACATGTTAAATAAAACATTTAATAATCAAAATCTTTCAAGGAATGTCTCTGTTTAAACCCTCTGGCAAAACAGTTCATTATTCCAAAAGGGTTTGACCAATTTCATTTCATTTAATTTCTGTGAATGTAATTTTTGTTGATTTTTTTTCAAGACAATAATAGTCATCAGTCCTCAGCAAGAAATGTATGTGAATGCCAATCAACAAATAAATTGTTAACAGCAAACCCAGCTCTGTGGTGTAGAGGATAGAGTCCTGACTGCAACTAAAGTGACCAGGGTTTGATCATTGACCCTGGCATTGGTGAAACCAAACAGGGAAGGAGAGGAGGGAATAGATGTGATGGAACTGTAAATTACACCAAGATGCCTGGAAAGGTTTATTTAATTAAAGACAGCAATGCCAAAAGAAACATGCCAGACTCCTCCAGCAGACCAGAACTGAAATGAAAGGACTGGAAAAATATCTCTGATGATGCCATTACTGAAGGCAAAAACACTTAGAAATTAAAACTATGCTTGTTTATTCAGCTGTGCTGTTTCCAGTCCATTCATTTCAGTTGTGGTCTGCTGGAGGAGTCTGGTGTGTTGCTTTTGCCATTGGAGGTTCACCCTACATTGGGCAACCTACAAGTGGTTACTAGCTAAGGACAGCAGCTGAAGCATTCTCTTTTATGAAGAATATTATAAGTGCCTGTTTATGAGATCGATTCTGATTTAAACAAAACATTCCTAAGTGAAACTGACTAACCTACTCAAGATTTTGTGACCTCAGATTTGCTCACGGTACAATCCTGAATGGACCAGAGAGTGTTCAGGCATGGGAAATTCTTGAAGGAAAACTTAGGGGCGTCAGCTTGTATATCCTTTAGTATAAGATCACTCAATACAATAATAACCAATGTTTTTTTTCCTCTGCAGGTAACATCAACTGCAGGGCAACTGCAGGGCAGTACGCCCTAACTGCCATCTTATTAATTCTGCATGAACAATACCTTTGGGAGTTGCACCCGCATTTCTTCACATTCTCAACCTCCTGAATAAGTGGCTCAGCACTGATGCAGCATGGAGCTTGCCTGGCTCAAATGCTGTTTATTGGAGCAAGCCTAGGCTAACATCCCCCCAACCAGGTTGAGCAAGCCAACATGTGCTGCTCACTCCCATTCTCTTCCTGCTGCCCTTCCAGCTTCCATGCCACTAATCAAATGCAGGTTGTCTGGGCACAGTAAGGACTTTGTCTCTTTCTGTGCTGCAGGGACACTATTACCAATAATTCTTGTAATACTTTCAACAAGGGGGCATTGTGGGTGACAAAGTAGACATTGTATGAATCTATGTTGGCAATACCCAATCAACAAAATAAACGCCTCCTACATGGTTTATCTTCCTGAACTGACACATTATCCAGGGATTTCCTGAGGTTATCAGATGAATAGGATCTTATTTGAAGTCTGTCTACAGTATCTGAGGCTATTTGTTGGAATTCTGATTCCTCAGAATAAATTCACTGGGCCATGAGAAATTCTCTGTAAGCAATAAATGAATAAAAAGTAAACAAATACAAGAACATTCAAATACACAATAATAGTAATCAAACATGGTGGAACACATGGCAGATCATAATATGAACAGTAATTTTTTTATTGAAAACAATGCAGTTATTTACAATTCTTTATTATTTTTGAATATATTTTTTCCAAAAAAAACTTCTGTAACTGGCTTTATGCAATATGCTAAAATTCCTGCAGAATGGCAAACAGCTGCAGTTATTCCCCTCCACAAAGGTGGCCTAGTAACAGATACAGGGAATTACAGACCCATAAGTCTGACCAGCCTAATCTGTAAGGCCATAGAATGTATCATTATGGACCTCATAAATAAAGACATAGGTGACCTCCAAATCTTGGATCCTACCCAATTTGCCTTTGTGAAGGACAGATCTTGCCTGTTAAATCTGGTGGATTTCTTTTGAAAGTGTGACCAAGGCCATTGATGAGGGCAAATCTGTGCATAGAACATACCTCGACTTGAACAATACTTTGGCAAAGGCTTTTGACACAATCCCACATTCAGACATTACTGATAAACTTAGCAAATTGAATGCAAATCCCTTCATTGTAAGATGGGTCACCAACTGGCTCACAAACTGGCCACACTATATCAAAGTGGATGACTCCACATCAACCTGTTACAAGTGGGGTGCCACAGGGGTCAGTGCTGGACCCCCTACTGTTTGGTATATACTTCTCAGAAGTTCAGGTCAAAACTAAAGGGTTGTGGCTGACCAAGTTTGCAGACGACTGCAAACTAGGTACAATCACTGAATCCTCAAATGATGTCAGTATACTCCAGGAGGGTCTCACACTGACCAACGACTGGTGCAGTAGTCACAGTCTCAAACTAAATGCAAAGAAATGCATCATCATTTCCTTTAGTACAAACAATGTCTCTTTACACTATCAAATAACAACAATAGCCTAAGTACACATGAAGTCGTAAGGGACCTCAATCACACATTGAACGCGACCTTAACTTCGACCACCACATGTCTACCATTGTAAGGAAAGCTTTATACATAGCTCACTTGATTAGTAAAGGCATTGCCTTGAGAGCAAAAGAGGTTATAACCCCACCATACTCTGCAGTTATCCGGCCCGTAGTGGAGTAAAATGTTCCTTTCAGTATGTACTGTACTAAGCACCTGCAGCAATTAGAGAGACCTCAGGGGTTTCTAGCAAAGAAGATCAAGGGCCTCCAGAATGTGGCTTACACAAACCAACTAAAGTCCCTGTCACTGTACTCTGTATAGTATAGACTCCTTAAGGGAGACTTATGCCTGCCATATAGAGCAACTCAAGACCCAAACCAAATAAACTTATTGCATATCTATAAGTCAAATGGGTCTAGGGCTATCCATTCCAGAGACTTAAATATGGCCTGCGACTTAAATAGGACTTGCCGAAGGGACAGATTTATCTCCCAGTGGCTGCCACACCTTTGGAACAGGCTACCAATTCATGTGAAACAGAGCACCTCTATGACACTGTTCAAGAGGAACCTGGACGGGTGGATGGGGCACCATAAATTCTTACTGGGGATAGTGCCCACAACCCTCCTGGACATGGGCAGTCATCACTAAATGCAATCTTGGGTATTGACTAGTACTTCTGCCATATTACATAGGGTTGAAACAGCTAGGCTTAAAATGACGTCCTGGTCAATAGCCTAGTAATCTTCTATGATCCTATGATAAATCAGAAAGAATTATTACCTTGTTTATTTGTTAAAGTTAAATATAAATATTCAAAGACTTTTTTGATAATTCTGTTTGCTAAAGAAATGCTAGATATTTTAAACTTTATGATGCTATGTACACTTTGAATATGCAGTAAAACATTTTGAGATAAATCAAATTTATTAATTTCTTCATTCTTTAATATGTTGTATTCCAAACAACCTAACATAGAAAGTTCCATTTCTCAAATTTGTCATAATATTAATGCCTCTTTGTTCCACAAATCCTGTTAAGGTAAAAGAAAGTAAGGAAAATAGCCAATCTTTTCAGAGTGTGTGTGTGTGTGTGTGTGTGTGTGTGTGTGTGTGTGTGTGTGTGTGTGTGTGTGTGTGTGGCTATGTATATGCTCATAAGAACAATGCTCTTACATGCTTCTTTTCCAGCCTTTCAGCTGCTTTCCATGTGAGATCATAGTTCAGCAGGGTTTAGGAATTTAACTAATCTAGGGCCTTTTTAAGCCTAGCCATGCATCCCAAATCACTGACAAGTTCTGGTACCCTTGGTAGTGTAACCAGGGTTTGGGAGATGAAACGTTCAGAAGCAGGGGCCTGGGAGATTAACGGTTTGCAGTCTGCTTGTGTCCATTACAGACATAGCTGCCAAAACAGGGGTGAATTTGCAGTTCCCCATCTAGTTGTTCAGGTTACACTTGACTGGTGTTCGATCTTTTTATTATGTTTTAGATTCGATCTAAAAAGGCCGATTTTTTTGTAAATTGTCTGATATTTATATATATATATATTATTCTAAAAATATTATTCATATATAGATAATTAGGTGCGTTATAAGTCATTTATAATCAATAATCACGTTATTGTTAATTACTTTAAGGTTTTGCTTCATTACCTTTATTTGTTTATTTTTATCATTATATATGTGTAAATATAATTGCTTTAATTTATTGAAATATAATTTAATCTATCCAGTGTATGATTATTTTAAACTAGATGCCATTGCATATGTAGATACAGTTACCAAACTCTGCGTTTAACCATTTAATCTTTTTATTTCTACTGCCATTGGTTGCTTTCTCAAAGGTGTGTTTACAATTAATTCTGTGTTTGGTAACTTTGTATAGTTTTTTCAACTCACCTGAAGTGGCTCTTTTTGGATTACATATGCATATATATCTGATAAAGGTATCTCATTACTACTTCATGGTCTTTTGTAGACTATTTTGGGTGGTTGTTAGGGTACCACATTAATAAACTAAATATTTCCGTGATTTTTCCCTGTTTGCAATTTTTGCAGAGCAATGCTGTTGCTTGTATTTCATATAATATTTTGGAAAAAAAGAATCATTTTTACCTATTTTAAGCCTGTCTTCAAATATAAAGAAAATCTTGCCCCATTTTATTATTTTATCTATTTCCTGTACAATATTGTCAAAGTTATAGTTACATTTTCAAAATATGAAGCCCGGATAAATGGGGAGGGTTGCGTCAGGAAGGGCATCCGGTGTAAAACTTCGCCAAATCATTCATGCGGACAGCAGTAAATATTTACATACCAGATCGGTCGAGGCCCGGGTTAACAATGACCACCACCAGTACTGTTAGCCAACAGGGTGCTGGCAGCAATTGGGCTACTGTTGGCCGAAGGAGGAGAAGAGGGAGAAGGCATGGCTGAAGGCAGGAATAGAGAAGAAAGGCTAGGACTGTGGTTGTGAGGGTCAGAACTTTGAATGTTGGCAATATGACTTGGTATAGGGAGAGAGCTAGCTGATATGATGGACAGAAGGAAGGTTGGTATATTGTGTGTGCAAGAGACCAGATGGAACAGGAGTAAGGCTAGGTGTATCGGAGGTGGGTTCAAATTGTTTTATCATGGTGTGGATGGGAGGAGAAATGGCGTAGGAGTTATTCTGAAGGAACAGTATGCTAAGAGTATTTTGGTGGTGAAAAGAGTGTCGGATAGAGTGATGTTTATGAAGCTGGAAATTGATGGTGTAATGATGAATGTTGTTATTACATATGCTCCACAAGTTGGGTGTGCGATGGATGAGAAAGAAAAATTTTGGAGTGAGTTGGATGAAGTGGTGATGACTGTATCCAAGGGTGAGAGAGTGTTGATTGGAGCAGATTTCAATGGGCATGTTGGTGAAGGGAACAGAGGAGATGAGGAAGTGATGGGTAGGTATGGTGTTAAGCAAAGGAATGCAGAAGGTCAGATGGTAGTGGATTTTGTGAAAAGGATGGACATGGCTGTGATGAATACATATTTTAACAAGAGGGAGGAGCATAGGGTGACATACAAGAGTGGAGGAAGATGCACACAGGTGGATTATATCTTATGTAGGAGGGCCAGTTTGAAGGAGATTGGAGACTGTAAAGTGGTGACCGGGAAAAGTGTAGTTAGGCAACATAGGATGGTGATTTGTAGGATGACATTGGTGATCAAGAAGAGCAGGAGGAGTGTGAGGGCAGCACCAAGGATCAAATGGTGGAAATTGAAAAAGGGTAATTGTGAGGTGGAGTTCAGGGAAGAGTTAATACAGGCACTGGGTGGCAGTGAAGAGTTACCAAATACCTGGGTAACTACAGCAGAGCTGGTAAGGGAGATGGCTAGAAAGGTGCTTGGTATGACATCTGGACAGAGGAAGGACGACAAGGAGACATGGTGGTGGAATGAGGAAGTACAGGAGAGTATACAGAGAAAGAGGTTGGCAAAGAAGAAGTGGGATTGTCCGAGAGATGAAGAAAGTAGACAGGAGTATAAGGAGATGAGGTGCATGGCAAAGAGAGAGGTGGCAAAGGCTAAGTATATGGCATATGAAGAGTTGTATGAAAGGTGGAGACTAAGGAGGGAGAAAAGGACCTGTACCGATTGACTAGACAGAGGGACCGAGCTAGGAAAGATGTGCAGCAGGTAAAGGTGATAAAGGATAATGAGGGAAACATACAAGCAAGGAAAGTGTGTTGAGCAGATGGAAAAAGTACTTTGAAGGGTTGATGAATGAAGAGAATGAGAAGGAGAGAAGGTTGGATGATGTAGGGATAGTGAATCATGAAGTGCAATGGATTAGCAAGGAGGAAGTAAGGATAGCTATGAAGAGGATGAAGAATGGAAAGGCTGTTGGTCCAGATGACATACCTGTGGAAGCATGGAGGTGTTTAGGTGAAATGGCAGTGGAGTTTTTAACCAGATTGTTTAATGAAATTTTGGAAAGTGAGAGGATGCCTGAGGAATGGAGAAAAAGTGTTTTGGTACTGATTTTTAAGAATAAGGTTGATGTGCAGAGCTGTAGTAACTACAGAGGGATTAAACTGATCAGTCACAGCATGAAGTTATAGGAAAGAGTAGTGGAAGCTAGGTTAAGAAGGGACGTGATGATTACTGATCAGCAGTATGGTTTCATGCTGGGAAAGAGCACTACAGATGCGATGTTTGCTCTGAGACTGTTGATGGAGAAGTACAGAGAAGGTCAGAAGGAGTTGCATTATGTTTTTGTAGACTTAGAGAAAGCATATGACAGGGTGCCTAGAGAGGAGTTGTGGTATTGTATGAGGATGTTGGGAGTGTCAGAGAAGTATGTAAGAGTGGTACAGGATATGTACGAGGGTAGTGTGACAGCGGTGAGGGCTACGGTGGGAGTGACAGATGCATTTAAGGTGGAGGTGGGATTACATCAAGCATCAGCTCTGAGCCCTTTCTTATTTGCAATGGTGATGGGTAGGTTGACAGACAAGATCAGACAGGAGTCCCTGTGGACTATGATGTTTGCAGATGACATTGTGATCTGTAGTGAGAGTAGGGAACAGGTGGAGGAGACCCTGGAGAGATGGAGATATGCTCTAGAGAGAAGAAGAATGAAGGTCAGCAGGACTAAGACAGAATATATGTGTGTGAATGAGAGGAAGGATAGATGAATGGTGAGGATGCAAGGAGTAGAGGTGGAGAAGGTGGATGAGTTTAAATACTTGGGATCAATAGTTCAGAGTAATGGTGAGTGTGGAAGAGAGGTGAAGAAGAGAGCACAGGCAGGATGGAGTGGGTGAAGAAGAGTATCAGGAGTGATTTGTGACAGACGAGTATCAGTAAGAGTGAAAGGGAAGGTCTACAAGAGGGTAGTGAGACCAGCTATGTTATATGGGTTGGAGACAGTGGCACTGACAAAAAGGCAGGAGTTAGAGCTGGATGTGTCAGTTAAAGATTTTAAGATTTGCACTGGGTGTGATGAGGGTGGACAGGATTAGGAATAAGTATATTAGAGGGTCAGCCCAGGTTGGAAGGTTTGGAGACAAAGCCAGAGAGGCAAGATTACATTGGTTTGGACATGTGCCGAGGAGGGATGCTGAGCATATTGGGAAAAAGATGCTAAGGATGAAGCTACCAAGTAACAGGAAAAGAGGAAGGCCTAAGATAAGGTTTATGGATGTGGTGAGAGAGGACATGCAGGTGGTTGGTGTGACAGAGCAAGATGAAGAAAACAGGAAGAAATGGAAACAGATGATCTGCTGTGGCAACCCCTAATGGGAACAGCTGAAAGAAGATGAGTATTTCATCTGTAGTTTATATTATTTTCTACTTCTTTATCTTGTGATATGCTCCATGAAATTACAGAAGTTATTTACTTTCATCATATTTTAGGGTAAATACTTGGGTAATTTATTTTAATAAAATGTCTAAATGTGTGGCCAGATTGCTGGTATTAGATATGATCAAAAGCATTTATCTGTAAAAAACAATACCTTTGATTCAAATTTGTTTCAAAATTAAGCCCTTTAATATTCTGATCCAATAAAACTGTATTAGCCAGAATTTCTACTGCTATTACAAACAAAATTGGAATAGACAATAGCTTTGTTTAGCCTCCCTTCTCTACATCCATTGTCGATAAGAAAGTTATAATGTTAATGTGAATTTTTGAATTTTTATATAAATTACCAATTAAATCACTATACTATGTTGGAAAATCAAAAATTTCTAATACTTTAAATAAATATTTGCAATTGACAGAGATCTTCTCTATGTATAAGCCATTTCTTGTGAGTTTTTCTTTCTGTACTCTAAATAATCAATTGCTACCAATATTGTTTTAATATTATCTTAGGTTTGTGAACGCATTATGAATCCTGACTTATCTTCAAAAATGAATGCTGGCATTATTGTTTTAATTCTGTTAGTTAGCAGGACATAAATATATTGTAATTAATATTCACTAAATAAATGGGGTCTATAAGAAGTACAATCTGTTGAATCTTTATCTTGTTTTAATATTGATGAAATTAATGTATAACACCAAAATGGTGGAACTTTTTTATCTTGTATTTTCCTAAATATTTAATTTATAATTTGTACTACATTTGTTGGAAATAACTTGCAAATTTCAAGTATTATTTGATTAGAACCAGGGGCATTATTTTATTTTTTATATGATTTAACATTTCAGCCATGCTAATAGGTTTCATCACCTCAATAATATTTTCAGCAGATATTTTCTTATTCTGTTTCATTTTCATTAACAGCTAGCTCTTAACATTCATTATTTTCTAAATATACTTAAAATTTCTTTAATATATAGGCCTTCTTTGCTATTTTTCTGATTTTTTTCTATTTTCTATTATTTTGGTTAAATTTGTTTTTCATTTATTAGTCAGTCTGTGAAGTCCTCCAAACATTAAAGAATGTGATGCATTTAGTTCATTGTTCTATAGCTATCTGTACCTTGTAACTTAATATATGCTGATACCTTTTATTCAGAGCATTAATATCATCCAGTTTTTAAAGTTTTTGATCTGGATGAAAACCTAAACTGTTTTATTCAAACTAGTATGACTTAAGCCTAAAACACAATTAAAATCATCACTTAATATCAAATTGCTATTCATATATTCAATAATATTCCTAAATCATTATTAACATATTTTGCTCAAAATACTGGGTTCTAATACACATATGTGATAATGAGTAATCTGTTTTTATGTTCTATAATTGTCAATGTGAATATTCCTTTTTTGCATATGAATAAATAATTCTATATATTATTTGGAATTTATTCCTAACATAGCTATTCCTCTTATTTTGGCATTACATGATTTAACTAATGTAGTATACTGATTAAATTCATTTTATCACCTTCTTGTGGAATGTGTGCTTCCTGTGAAAAATGTTTGGTTTATATAAGTTAGATATTTGAAAAATCTACCTCTCTTTTGACTATTATTTAAACCATTTACATTCAGTGATAATATACTGAAAGTCATAATACCTTAGATTTTCTTCTCCTATTACAATCATACATACTTCTAGATAGTTCTATTAGATGAAATAACTTTATGATCACTCAAATGTCAGCTGTCTTTGTATTAATCAATTCTGATTTAGAAAAGATCACATTAAACTTAAAAAAACACATCTGTAAAAACTAACAAATCACCCTCCAGCATCAACATGGAGTCTAAAAATTCCTAGTCTAATTGGGACTAACTAAATAAAATGATCTAACCACAGATAAGATGCTGTTATGGAAGAGTATATTAAGATAAAAAAACAGTATATGTGAACTTTGTAAGGTAGACTTCTTCAAACATTTTATCCTGTCTGAATATAAATACTGATGTATATATTTGTGTATATAGTAAAGGAAATCCTGAGATCTGACACTTTATTACAAACTACTAGAATACAATAAATATACCCAGCTTTCTAATATTTAACTGATTGCTTGAATAGCTGTTATGGTAAGAGGCAAATGGGAAGATAAAATGTGCATGAGTAATAAACACAGAATGAGAACAAAAAATATATACAGATATCTGTAATTAAATCTATTGCCATGTTATCATTGATTTCTCCTCTTGATACATCAATAACAGTTCTTAATATTTCTGACAGTAAATAACATATTATCCATCGCAGATATTAAAATCTAAAATCTATAAAAAAAATCTAAACTCTATAAGAGAGTGTTGTCTCTTCTTACACTCAGTCACTATCTTCCTTCATAGAGCAGAGCCTGCAGTCACTATATCTGACCCGGATATTGCAGGAGCTCTGTCACAAAGCCCTTCACCTACAGGTTTACTGAGACTTTTGCCATTGTTTCATAGCCTGCGGTTACTACATCTGATCCTGATATTGCAGGAGCTCTGCCACAAAGTCCTACACCTACATGTTTACTGAGATTTTTGTCATTGTTTCATGTAAGCATATTTATCATGAAGATCCTTGCTGCGTATTAACTTTAATCAGTTAAATACATGCCTGCTCTGTAAAATAGTAGGATCCTTACTAATTTAGAAACTGTCTCCTTTTGCTTGACCAGTAGACTATACTGCATATGTCAGGTACTTAGTCTCAGGAAATGTCAGAAAACATGTTTTACTTGCATCTCTTTGTTAATCACTTTGTTGTGACTATAAAGTGATTGCTGTCAATTATAAATTGACCTATAAATTGACCTGAGGGTAGCAGGCCCACTATCCTACCCCCAACTGCCAACACCCACCACTCTTACTTTAAAATTATACTTCCTATATACACATTTCACTTGTGACTCTTTTTCCAAAGACCCCCCCAAATCACCTTACTACTTCTATACATATACTTATGTTTTTTGTTTTCTACTTCCTTATCTCTTTTTTAATTTTTAGTCCCATTCCCAACTTTCTGCCTCCCATACTGCTTTGCGCTATATCCATTTATAATCACAACCTCCCTAACATTAGCTATCTATTCCACATTGTATCCTTTTCTTTTCCCAAATAAACCATCACTTTTCTTATGTTGACTGAATCATTATACTGTAGCCTTTAATACCCCTCTATTCCTTACATTCCAGAGAAGATACTAGGGCAACCTACCACTCTTCTTTTGCAAACTTATACTACATTTAGCTCCACCTCCTGCAAACTTCCTTCAATTAAAAACTACAGTCCAGTCAGTCTACTACACAACATCCCTCTCCCACACCTCACCCATATTACTCTAACCACACCCCCTTTTTCTACACTACTGTCCCACAGTATATTCACTTATACTGTACCCCCTATAATTGCTTCATTTTCAACAGCTGTAATTCCCCCTCTACTTCCATTTAAGCTATCTTGCTCTACATCAATTGTGCTGTTTTACTCATACATCTCATTTCTCTTCCTTCTTCTCCTTTCTATCCTAACAGCTCCTCCAGCAACACTACTACAAAAGCATACCTCAACTATTACCTCATACCACTGAATCCCTCCACCACAAGCTTCTCCCAAATAACCCCAACACTAATCTCTCTGCCGATCTTCTTCTATTTCCACCTTAAAGTCCTCAACACTAACCACTACAATGTAAAACTAATACAAATAGCCAAATTACTTAAAACTCCCCATTTGATGTTAACATACTGCAAGAGGGTCTCACAGCTACAAATAACTGGTGTCAAAGTCATGGCCTTAAGTTAAATGTGAAAAAATGTATTATTGTACCATTCGGCAAAAACACGGCCTCTACTGATTGTCACATCAACAGCAACCCCCTAAGCACACAACCTGTGGTGAGAGACCTGGGTACTCAGGTTGACAACAATCTCACATTCAACCATCATGTGGTGACGGTGGTCAGAAAGGCCTTTTACTTGGTTCATCTCATAAGTAAAGGGATTGCATCCAGAAAAAAGGAGGTTATTACCTCTCTGTACTCCTCCTTTATTAGGCCTATAATTGAGTATAACACCCCATTTGGTATGTACCTCTCCAAACATTTGCACCAACTGGAAAGGCCACATAAATACCTCACAAAGAGAATCCATGGCCTCAAACACCTATCCTATGTGGACAGGCTTAAATCACTATCACTGTACTCGATATCATACAGATTGCTCAGAGGTGATCTGTGTCTTGCCTACAAGGCAATTTTGGACCCTGCTCTACTAGTGATCCTCCATATCCATAAGTCTAACTCCTTGTGCATTACCCGCTCAATAGGCCTAAATTTAATATGTGACATCGACAAAACCTGCTGGAGAGACAGGTTTGTCTCCCAGAGGCTGGCCCATCTCTGGAATAGACTTCCCATACATGTCAAACAGAGTACCTCATTGACCCTCTTCAAGCGCAAGCTTGATGAGTGGATGGAAAACCATAAATTTGCCCCAGAGGTTCCACCTTTGTCCCTCACTGACAGGGGTAACAAGTGCTGACTGAGGTTTCTTTTTTGGGGATAAACTCTTGACTAGGCTTGTAAGGGTCCAAGGGCCATTAGCCTAGTAACTTCCCATGATCCTATGAACAACTAGATATTCTTTCATGGCCTTAAACATGTGTGGGGACATTCACCCCAACCCAGATCCCATTCCTACTACACAGACAAAAAAACCCCTAAAATTTATGACTGGTAATATCAGGAGCATGTGCAATAAACTGACACTCTTTCATGCCTGGTTAACACACTCTTACCCAGACATCCTTGCTATTACAGAGAGCTGGCTAAAACCAGAAATACTGAAATTCTTATCCCTGGTTACAGCATTATCAGAGTAGATAGAGCACATAAAAACAAGGTGGTGGAATAGCCCTAATTTTCCCTAATAATCTGATAGTTTCCCCATACTCAACTACTATACCAAAATGCTGTACAGCCAAAATCCTTATAACATTTCTAAAACTTAACTCATCTAAGAACATCTGCATAGTTATTTTATACATGCCTCGTGGGCAAAACATTCCTATTCTAGAAAATATTGTAGCCTGGATATCTGAAACAGTACAGAATGAGGCCATTATCCTAGGGGATGTTAACATTGACTGGCAGACTCTAACATCGCACCACCTAACAAATAGTATAAACCTCTGTGGCTTTACTCAAATTATAAATACTCCTACCAGATATTGCAAAAATAACATCCAACACACCACGCTGGACTGGATAGTGGTCTTGAGCCCTTCTAACTTTACATCCTCAGGCACACTCCCCAACTCCTTAAGTGACCACCTACCAGCCTATACTCACAGGACTATCACTCAACTCACAAAGCAATGCAATTTCAAAACTATACGCAACCTACAAAAATTCAGCAAAGAGGTATTTAATGACTCTCTAAAAGGTATAGACTGGTCCATCCTAAAAAAGACTTCCCCTTAATGATGCAGTTGACTGTTTCAACAACACCTTCCTAAGCATTCTTAACTCTCTAGCCCCTTAGGGAACAAAAAGAATAAAAAATAACCAGACTCCATGTCTCACCAAATCATATAAAATTCTAATGAAAGACAGGGACAAAGCATGGACTGCCTGGCTAAAGAATAAAAATGACATAAATCTTCAGTTATACAGACAACTCCACAATCAAACAGAAAGACAAATATTTCATGATAAAAAAATCATACTATTCCTATATTCAAGATAACTACAAAAACAACCCTAAGAAATTCTGGTCATCTGTAACATCACTACTCAACCCAGGAAATAAAAATAATCCCAATCCATACCCCAATATACTACCTCTTCAAACAGCCACCAAATTCAACACATACTTTATAGAGTTCATATCCAATCTAAAAGTAAACCCAACTCATCCACCCCAACTCACTACTTCTACTAATATCCCCAGTACTAACCTCTACACACCCTACACATTACACACACACACACAACCATCCCCTACCTCATAACCAAAAACCAAACCATCCCCAGCTTACTTTTCAGCTCATCCCTTTATCTCAAAAAAAAAAAAAAAAACTACAACAAAAACTGAAACCTTGGTCAACCTTAGCAGACAACCTCCCACCATAATACCTAATGCTTGCCACAGAGGCAATAGCATTCTCTGTTAGCATTTTAATTAATAGATCCATACTTGAATCACATGTTCCTAACCTATGGAAAAGATCACACATTATCCCTTTACATAAGAGAGGCCACTCCACTGACATCACAAGCTTTCATCCTGTTGCAGTCTTGTCCCCCTCACTAAGATTCTAAAAAAATGTGTACATCTGCAACTTCTCCACCATCTTACACACAACAACCTACTTTCTCACACTCAACTTGGCTTTAGACCTGCACACAGTACCTCAACAGCCTTATTATCTTTCATGGACTCTGTCGACAAAGCCCGTGACACTGGTAAATTTGTATCGGCAGTATTTCTAGATTTGTCAAAAGCATTTGACATGGTATCTCATCCCAGACTCCTTAAAGAACTTTCCAGCATTGGTCTAGCCTTCTCTTCACTTCAGTGGTTTTCTAGCTACCTAGCTGACAGGTAGCAAGCAGTAAAATGGCTGGGCTCTATCTCCTTATATCATATCACCTCCACAGGTGTACCTCAAGGATCCATCCTTGGCCCATTGCTATTTAATGTCTTCATCAATAACTTACATACATCCTCTGATGAAGGCACTCTAATCCAATATGCAGATGACTCCACTATCATCTGCATATCAGACACATTAAGTCACCTACAGCAAGCTTTCTCTTCCATAGAAACATGGGTCTCCAATGCTGAACTACTACTGAACCCCTCCAAAAAACAAAGCTCCTTCTCTTCACCCACAAACCCCATACCTCCAACAAAACAAACTTCAAGATGATTTCAGCCAACAATACTTAAATTGGATTGGTTCAGCATACCAAACTATTAGGTGTCACAATTGATGATAATCTCAAGTTTGACCTATATATACAAGCTGTATAAAAAATAAAACACCCAAAACTAGGCATGCTATACAGGAATAAAAACTTCCTCACAGCAGCTACCAAATTTGCCCTGGCCAAAACCTACCTCTTGCCCTTACTGTTATATATGGCCCCAATTATAACTAATTTACAGACCTCCCTAAGAAAAAAACTAGAAAGCTGCTATAACAAAATTGCCAAATTTGCCATAAACACAGCCCCTCTAACTCATCACTGTAAAGCCCTACATTCCCTAAGATGGCTTGAACTCCCCCTCCACCCCCAATATGTACAACTTACTACGGTATACAAAAACATCCACAGCCCACTAGCTTGTCCTGCTCTTAGCACATTAATCAACTTTTATATCCCAAGTAAGCATCTCATATCTGAAGACAAACATCTCCTCATAACTTATAAACCTAGCAAAACTCCAGGCCTAAGCCTTTACTCTTGCTCTGTGGCAAAACTATGGCATTCCCTTCCTTTAACTATCAAAACTGCTACTAACTGCACTCCTTCAAAACCTCTATAAAAGAATACTTTAACAAAGCTTGGATTTGCTCCTGTATGAGCCCAAGCTGAGGTACTCTTATACCTTTTTCTACCTCTACTGTCTCTATCCCCACTACTAACTTACCTTACCCTCCCTTCCTCTATACATACTCCCCATAAGGTTACATAAATATCTTTTCCACATCTATTCCTACCATCCCATCTATCACACCATACCTGTCTCTACTTGTACTATCCTACACCTTCACCAGTATAATCTGTTACCATATTTCATGACCTCTAGAATATTAATAATCTTTATGATAATCATCTATTATGTAAATCAGTGGTCTCTAACCTTTTTTGCACCAAGGACCGCTTTCATGTAAGACAATTTTCCACTGACCGGCCATCGCACGTGCATACAAATAAAGCATAATAAAGTGCATTATAAATACAACTCACCATAATGCAAAATCAGTGCGAGCCTTGAGCTTGTTTCCCTGCAATAAGAGAGTTCCATCTAGGGGTGATGAGAGACAACGACACCCGAAGTGTATTCCTGATGTCCAGTCTACTCCATAATTTCGTTTTGGTTGCTTTCATTGCAGAAAACTCCACTTCACAAAGATAGGATGTTGGAAATGGAAGCAGGATTTTTAGTGCTTATTCTAGCAATGTTCTAAGTTTAAAAGAGCAATATTTAAAATCTGTCCCTATTATTTGTAGAGAGGTATGGTCGAGAGGTATGCAAACCTCTTACTAATGCTGCTGCCAGGGATCTCACTCTTCACTCTCTTTCTCTCTGTCTGTCTCTCACACACACACACACACACACACACACACACACACACACACACACACACACACACACTTTTTTTTCCATTTCATTTATTTTTATTTTACACTTGCTAAACAGCAAAAGCACAGCTTAGCAAGTGTAAAATAATGGCTTTATCGAGCTCACTGTTCACTCTTTCATACATACATACACAGTCTCTTCTGCTTTCACACACACGCATACATTCTGCTTTCATGCATGCATTCACTCACACACGCAGATAGAAACATAAACACACTCACACACACACACTTTTTTTTATTTCAGTCCCTGATGAAAAGTTTCTGTGCAGCCCAGTACTAAGTGATCCACGGCCCCATGTTTGGAGACCACCAATGTAAATATTGCTGTGTCTTCCTATTATCAGGCTTTTCATATAACTTATGCTTGAACATTATGACTTTATTATGTCTGATAAGCTTTTATTCTGACAAACTAATTTATTGTTTTCATATATGTGCTTGAATATTATGGCTTTATTATGCCTGTCTAGTTTTTCATTCTGTTAACCATGTGTATCTGAAGCTTTTCTCCCCGGGCCGCCGCTGAAAATGGGTACCTCATGACCCATTTGTACTTTCCTGGTAAACAAATGCCAGATAAAAAAATAATAAATAAATAAAATGTACTTGCCATTTACATTTTAAATCTTCAATTATTTGCTCTATGAAATGAAGTCAAAAAAATATATTGAGCCTTTGAGTTCTTATCTTTGTTTCTTATTTTCCCTCATAGTAACTATTTTCATCCTTTGTTTTAATACTGTAGCTGCCATATTTTAAGCATCTATGATACCAATAAGGAAAATAAATCATAATTCTATAGGTTCATGCCCTTAAAAATCTTCGGTACCAATATTATGTTATATTTTCTAGAGAAGCAATAACTTTTTAAAGTTTAGATAGTATATTAATAATGAAAATATAAATAATAAAGGAAAGTATAAAAAAGCATAAGAGAAAAAAGGAAAATGCTATATAAAATTTTAATTTCCAAGAAAAAAACCCAAACAGAGAAACACAACTACACCAACCAAACACTGGAGCAACAGAGGAACGAGAATAGAAATAACGTAAAACAATTTATTCAACGTTTTCACCAGTAGACTTCTTCAGAATAAAACTTACATCTTTGTATCATACATTTATACAAATGCATAATTAATCAATTAAACAATCCAATAATTCAATCAAATAATAAATACTTTATAAAAATGTTTTGTTAAAAACCTAATAAACTTAAAATGCATTTTATACCATATTATTTTAATACTTCATGTTTGCTTTTACATATTAGCTATAAATAGCTTTATCTTCCCAGTTTCCTGTTTGCCAAAAAGCACTTTATAGTAATCATATAATTTAAACCAGGTGGGGCATCTGCCCCCAACCTCAGTTGCCATAATGTTTCTTTTCTCTCTACCTTAGTTTTCATATTCCCACCTCTTAAACCTTTTTTAACATGTTCTAAAACTGAAAATGTAAACTTATATGACTGACATTTTATAGAATGTCTACAAAGAGCATTATTTTTATCTTTGCTCTTAATTGCATAACAATGCTACTTTATGCGTTTACTAAGGCTTCTAGTTGTTATACCTATATAATAGGCTGCACAGCCTGAGCATAAAGCAATATAGACTATATTACTGGTCAGGCAACGATATCTACCAGTAATACTGATGATTTTATGATTTTATGTTCTAAATTAATAAATGGTCCCTCCATGATGTATCTGCATGCACTGCAACTATAACATTTGAACATTCCCTTACTTTTATTAGTAACTGGAGATGAGACTAAAGTCTCACCTACCTGCAACAAACTTTTAATAGTGCTACCCTTCTTATATACAAACTTAGGCTCATCTCCCAAAATAGTATTTAAGTCATTACTACCTGCTATTATTTTCCAATTACTTTGTATAACTGATTTTATATTTTCACTATCTACTGTCATCTCTAAAACACATCTAGGTAGAGCTTCACTATGGAGATTAAACCAGTAGTTAGAATGGGGGGGGGGGGATCTTGTAATCATCTATTTTTTATCTCTGAAGCTATTGCATCCAATAGCTTAATGGGGTAACCCCTATTAAAAAACAGATTAGTGATGAATGTAACTTCATCATTAAAATCTTTATCCTCATTCACCATTCTTGATGCTCTAATATACTGGCCCTTAGGGAAATTCCTCCTCATAAAATTGGGATTGTGGCTACTATAATGTAAATAGCTATTTATATAAGTTTTTTTTCCTATATATCTTACTCAAAAATCTCATTTCATCAGTATTTCAAGATAATTCTACATCTAGGAAACATACTTGTTTACCAATATTCCCTACTGTAAATTGTAAAAAACTGCTACTAGAATTAATTATATCTAAAAAGGAAGCCAAATTGATGTCTGTACCTTTAAGTATGAGAAAAAGATCATCAATAAATCTACAGTAGAACAATATCTTAGGAAAAAAACATAAAGTCGGTAATATAGCCTTTTCCCACCAGCCCATAACCAATCTTGCAAAGGCTGGGGCAACTGTAGCCCCCATCATTACACCTTTTAACTATTTATAATATTTTTTATTGAAAATAAAATAATTATTTTCCAATAACAGTTCTAATAATGCTTGGTATAATTTTATAGCAGCTTCATTCCAAGTGGTATATTTTTGTAAAGAATTAACCACAAACTCAACACCTTCTATCTGAGGAATAGAAGTGTAAAGTGATGTAACATCTACAGTTAACATAGTGAACTCATTACCATCTGTGTTAGCTGTATTCATAGAGAAATCTCTTATTTTATCCAAAACAACCAAGAGTCTTTTATAAAAGTGGGCAAACTCTGAACCACTGGATTTAGAATAGCATCCAAATATAAAGAAATGCCCTCAGTAATGCTGCCTGATGCTGACACTATCAGTCGAAAGGGTTTTTTTTTTCATTTTTATGTAGTTTGGGTATACCAAACAGTATACCCACTTTTGCATTTTCTATTAAAAGATAGTTATACAACTCAGCAGATAAATCCCCATTCATTAAAAAGCCATATAAACAATATTCCACATATTTAAAACTTCTCTCAATGGTGTTGTAAGTGACTTCACAATATTAATTTTCATTAGCTAACAAGCTTTCCATTGCTGTATTGTAATCAGAAGTCCGCATTACAACTACCCCACCCCCTTTGTCCGCTTTCATGAAACGTAAATCATAATAATTTCTAAGTTCAGTCAAAGCCTTTTTGTCTTCTTTAGTTAAATTAAAGAACATAGTACTAGGTTTATTTTGCAACACAGTTCTAACATCTCTCTCACAAAAACGTTCAAACACTTTAAGAGTTGAATGTAAACATGGATTATATGTTGACGGTTTTGAAAACTAATGTGTAGCATTCATAGTAACATCTTTCATAATATATTTGAAATTTAAAATTTTAATATACATTTTTAATTCAAATAAAGTATTAGCAACTAGTGCTCGCTTGCTAGGGACATAATTAAATCCCAACTTCAACACACAAGCAAACATGAATTATTAAAATAATATGGTATAAAATGCATTTTAAGTTTATTAGGTTTTTTTAAAAAAAACATTTTTATAAAGTATTTATTATTTGATTGAAATATTGGATTGTTTAATTGATTAATTATGTATTATTTGTATAAATGCATGATGCAAAGATGTAAGTTTTATTCTGAAGAAGTCTACTGGACGAAAACGTTGAATAAATTGTTTTACGTTATTTCTAAACTTTTAATTTCCATTCTCACCATTTTCTTCTATATTAATTTCTTTTTAACTAGGTTACAATATTAATACTTTGTAGAACTATCTAAAGTTTAGATTGATAGTATATATATATATATATATATATATATATATATATATATATATATATATATATATTATATGGGTTCCCTTTAGAATTTTGAAAAACTGAAATACCGAATTTCAGCTTTCCGAAATTCTAAGCCCGAAAGCTTGAAATCGCGAAACACCAGAAGTGCGAAATTTGACATCCTGAAGAACAGAGCTTCTGGTGTTGCAGCGTATGAATGGATGTAAGTGCAGGTAAGTCTGTATGAGTGTGTAGGTTATGGGCTGTAGTGTATGTTAGTGTGTGTTTTGGTTGTGATGTGTGTGCAAGGGGTTGTGAAATGTGTGGGTGTGAGTTACCTTTGTGTGTGTGATTGTGCGGTCTCGGAGTTAGAATGTGGGTGTGGGGGGTGCAGGGGGGCTTGCCCCCCTGCTTATTTGTATTTTA